>NC_041395.2:183896748-183944248 GCF_900747795.2 Erpetoichthys calabaricus
TAGGAGGCGTAATACGTGATGACGCGATACGTGACTCCGCCTCCTCCATTAGAGTATATGGACAAAAAACAGGTTCCAGTTATGACCATTACACGTAGAATTTCTAAATGAAACCTGCCTAACTTTTGTAAGTAAGCTGTAAGGAATGAGCCTGCCAAATTTCAGCCTTCTACCTACACGGGAAATTGGAGAATTAGTGATGAATGAGTCAGTCAAACAGGTTCCAGTTATGACCATTACA
This sequence comes from Erpetoichthys calabaricus, assembly GCF_900747795.2. NCBI lineage: Eukaryota > Metazoa > Chordata > Cladistia > Polypteriformes > Polypteridae > Erpetoichthys > Erpetoichthys calabaricus. The sequence continues at coordinate 183,896,990 of NC_041395.2, forward strand.
CGTAGAATTTCGAAATAAAACCTGCCTAACTTTTGTAAGTAAGCTGTAAGGAATGAGCCTGCCAAATTTCAGACTTCTACCTACACGGGAAGTTGGAGAATTAGTGACGAGTGAGTTAGTCAAACAAGTTCCAGTTATGACCATTACGCGTAGAATTTGACCATTACGCGTAGAATTTCGAAATAAAACCTGCCTAACTTTTGTAAGTAAGCTGTAAGGAATGAGCCTGCCAAATTTCAGACTTCTACCTACACGGGAAGTTGGAGAATTAGTGATGAGTGAGTCAGTCAGTCAGTCAGTGAGTCAGTGAGGGCTTTGCCTTTTATTAGTATAGATATATGTGTATATATATATATATATGTGTGTATATATATATATATACATATAGGGTGTTGTACCGTGTTAGCCATTATGAATGTTGATTACATCTTGCCTGAAGAAGGGGCCTGAGTTGCCTCGAAAGCTTGCATATTGTAATCTTTCTAGTTAGCCAATAAAAGGTGTCATTTTGCTTGGCTTTTCTCTCTCTCTATATATATATATATATATATATATAATATATATATATATACACATACAGGGGCTTAGGAAGAACAGGGCTCTTAGACTTGGATGAGTGTGCAGACCCCACCTAGCTGCACCTAGGAAATAAAGTACAACAAGCATGTAGTGTCAAGGTTAGGGGCAGCGAGTCTTGAATAGACCACCATAAAGGACAGTAAACCCATAATGAGCAGAGCAAGAGCAGGTAATAGGAGTACGGACAGGCATAAAACAACAGAGACAGCGTCTGAGATTAAGAACAACATATACATTATCTAAACCTGTTTATTCAGAGTAGGATCACAGGAAACCTGTAGCCTACCACAGCAGGTTTGGATGCAAAGCAGGAAAAGTCCCTTGTATGCAATATGTATGATAAGGCTGATGAAAAGAATATGATATTTCAACTATCTATTTAGAGAGAGAGAAAAACATTGAAAAAAGGCAGACAAATATTTTAAAATATAATTCTGCTAATGGATTACTTTCATAATATCAGGTATTTTGAGTTGTGAATATGAACTAAAAAAGATAAATTAATAAATATGGAATAAATACAAAAACCCATTAGTATGTTTAGTTTTTCATCACTTGTCAGACTCTTTACCTTTGTTTGTATTGCTTCGTTGTTAAACAACGTTTTTAAAGCAAAAGTGATTGGTCAGCAACAATATGCTGATCTTGTATGATGACCTAGTCAGTCTCTCGATCAGTGCCGTTTTATTTTCAAAAACCAGGAGTGCTCTCCCCTCGACTTTCTTGTATACTCAGATATGGGGATGGATATTTGAGGAGTAAACCGCAAGACAATGATTATATTTTTAAATTATCAACATTAAGAAACCATCAACAACAAATCAAATGAATAATATATTGAGCAATTATTATAAAAGTAAAGTTGAATAAATTGGACTCTGCAGCTGTATAAAAAAAAAAAAAAAAAAATCGAGTATGTGTTCAGGTAAAGTACCACTTCCGGGTGATCGATTTGGCCCAAAAGTTAATACAGATCTATAATTGTGGTGTAACAACCACATGCCGAATTTCATCCATCAAACAGACACACACACGCATACACACGTGCGCACACACACAATTCCAAAAAACAGTATTGTTGGACACTGGTTAGTCTAGAACGTCAAGATTCATCAAAATATTGAGATCGAATTTTTTCATGATTACTATACTTTCGTATATGAGAAAGTAAAAACGATTTCTCCTGTGCGAAGTGGCAGGTGAATTGCTGTCAACAAAAACAAGACACCTGAGAAATAAACTGAAATGTTATTCACTCGTGATTTTTCTGTCCATATGGTAAACGTTTTGATGACCAGCACATTGTGATTTCAGCCGTTTGAATTACATCTTGACAAGCATAAGGAAAGGTGGCACGCAAATCGCTTTCTATTTCCCGTGCACTTATTTCTTTACGCACCTGCACTCAGCTTGCTCTGTCACCGCAAATGCTGTGTGAACAGTCGCCCTCCATCACCAGTCGCCGTTCACTGGATGAATATGTGCGGGCGGCTCGTGGTGGATGACTTTCTGTTTTAGAGTTAAAACTTACAAGGGCTAAAGACTAACGGCAAGAATATTCATTCAAAAACGAAAACTAAAAATATTTTAGTAAATTATTATTTTATTTCAGTTAGTCTTTCCAGCTACTTTAATAGTTTCGTTTAGTTTTAGTTTTTCATTTCAGTTTTGTTAATTATTTTATTTCAGTTTACGAAAATGTTTTTTTAATAATAGTTTCAGTTTTGATTTTAGTTTTCGTTAACTATAATAACCTTGTTTGCAATTTAAATATAATTTAGGGCTTACTTGATAAAGAATATTGTTCCTTGGATTAAGGCCTAAGTCAGTATATAAAGTACAAGCAATACATACAGTCTATAGTACAAGTTTTGTTTTATTTTGAAGTTTGAACAGAGACAGACAAAGTGACTTGCTTATAGTTATTCACTGAGTCCTTTAACTTGCATTATAATGTCTAATTTTTTCATTATCCTTTCAAACATTTTTATGCATTGGTATTTTTCCATTTTAGCATAATTATTTTTTGGCATGAAAAAATTAATCAGGTAAATGCTGTGGAATCAATAAGGACCTATGGTTGCATAATTTAATAACCATGAAAGGAACAAGAGATTCCTTTTTAATTGCTTACTTGTTAAATTGAATCCTGCCACTTACAGTTGATCACATATACAAAAGATGCTTATAATAGGTATCATATGTGATATTTAAGTTCCGTTTATTTTTCATTGTACCTCTCTCTTTCTACTTCCAGGTTTATGGCCTCTAAGGTCTGTTGCAAGTCGTGACACAGATGACTTGCTAGTATTGTCCTTTGTGGGTCAGACTCGGTGAGTAATTTGAAATGTGCAAGATCAAGAAAACTCTATTGTAATTTCATTACTAGTATGAAAGTTTTTTTTTTTTTAATGGAAAGCTTGAAACAAGTTTTTAATTGATGGTCATCTCATCACATGTATTTAGTATGGGGAAATTAATATTGTTAAGATGGATTTCCATCCACAACTTTTCTTTCTTTAGTTTCCCTGAATATATTAACAAATCCCTTTTTTTTCAGTTGTAATTTTAATCATCGTGTATTAAGAAGACAGATTTGCAAAGTTTTAAGCAGAGAATGGCATAGTTATCTTCTAGGTTTACTTAGGAGTTACAGGTATTTGTACTTTCAGACTATGGAAGAAATCAAAATGTAAGAGAACAGCATTTGGCTGGTTAGCCTTAGAAAGAGAATCTTACTCTGTTTTCTACATAATTTGTTTTGTGCTCTAGTGCTGAATAAGACTGAAGAGTTGCTAGATATTTGGTGCAACCCTAACAATATGGTAATAGATACTTTTTTGTTTTCTTGTCCTAATATGGTATTTACTTTGTCTTCATGCATGTGTGCCTTACTTTTTTGTACAGTGTACTTATGCTAAATGGAGAAGAAGTAGAGGAGACAGAATTACCTGGTTTTGTTGATCATCAGCAAACATTTTATTGTGGAAATGTGGCACACCAGCAGCTCATACAGGTAGGCCCCCATAAATTCTGTTCTATCCTTTTTCTTAATGTTTATGCTTTTCTCCCATATTATTACTTAATTTTGTATTGGTTTGCATAGCTTGACTTCACTGTTGAATGCTTACAGTATCTACACTATATTTTTCCCTTGCTACTACCTTACAGATCACATCTGGATCTGTACGTCTAGTGACCCAGGATACGAAGACTCTGGTGAGTGAATGGAAAGAGCCAAGTGGCAAGAACATCAGTGTTGCATCCTGCAATAACAGCCAGGTTGTTGTTGCAGTAGGCAGAGTGCTGTACTATCTGGAGATACAATGTGGAGAACTCAAGCAGATCAGGTATGGTTAAGTGTCAGTTTCTAGATATGCTCCTGCTGTATGCATACTGATGTGTCTTTTAAAATTTCATTATCATTAAATAATGCACAGTTGACAAAGCTGAAAAAAAGCTAAATACATTTCAGACATAATCACTCACTTTGTTAAAAAAAAAAAAATTGGACATTTGCAAACATATTAAATAAAAAAAAAATCGGCCTCAATTTTACATTCTTTTTAATCTTGTAAAAAGTCCACATTTGTAAAATAAGACTTGTATCTTGAGGTAAAAATGTTTAAATTAATATGAAAAACATTAATCTCTGGGTGACATCATTTCCAAGAAGCAGTGTTAATTTCTGTAATGTTGATGTCCAGAAAGCAAAAACTCTGGATGCAAATATTTCATTTTAATTATACTAATGATCTTCCAATAATAGTAAAGGATGTGGTAAATGTTTCCTTAATAACAATGTTTTAAGTGAGCTGATTGATTATAAGATGTATCCTGTGCCTTCCTATAAGGGTAAGAAGTGTTTCATGGTTTACAATATACTGTACATCTGTACTTACTGTGTTCATACCTGCTTTGTAAGCTAAATGTAGGATTCTGCATTGTCAGAATTCTTCTTCTTCTTCTTTCGGCTGCTTCCGTTTGGGGGTTGCCACAGCGGATCATCCAAAATTGTTGTCCGCAAATTGATGGCAGAATTTTACACCGGATGCCCTTCCTGACATAACCCTCCCCATTGTCAGAATAATTTTGAAAAATTGGTGGTACATTTGAGGCAAAAAAAATGTTTCTTTTGACCTTTAATTGCATGTTATATGTGGAAGAATATGAAGTACTCAATTCTATTGTGCCATATTTTTCTTTTAGCAGTTTTTTCAGAGAATCATAGATTACTTTTTTTCCAATTAAATCTTCTTCCAGTTATACAGAAATGGAACATGAAGTTGCCTGTTTAGACATAACCCCTTTGGGTGAAAGTAATGGTGTTTCTCCTCTGTGTGCTGTTGGACTATGGACTGATATTTCAGCTAGAATTCTCAGACTTCCGTCCTTTGACATGCTGCATAAGGAGATGCTAGGTGGAGGTGAGCTGCGTCCTTTACAAGACATCTAATAATTAAATTCAAAAACAGTAGCTTGTTGACCTTACAAACTCTTAAAATTAAGGTACTTGTGTCATACGAGTCACCTTGGTTTAGGTTATTTTGTCTAGTACACAAAATATTCATAGACCCTGTGGGGAACAGTGGATGTTCCTAGTTTAATTTGGTTTCAGAGAAAAGTCCACATATCCTGGTGTAGAGCCAGAGCTCCAAAAACACTGTTTGAGTCATTTATTAAAACACTAAGCCTTGGTAGCTTCTTATTTAACTAAAGACTAAACAAGGTGCAGGACTGTTAACTGCATTTGTAGTACAGTTTATTTCATAACTAGTATAAAGGTATTAGCAAATATTAAATGCAGATACAGTATGTGAAAAATGATACAGTGCTGTGAAAAGCATTTATTCTGTGTGTTTTTTTTTTTTTTTTTTTGACTGAAATAGTAGTATGAGAGTGACTTTTGCAGCAAGAATGTGATCTGAAATCCATTCACGTGTTTTAAGTTAAGCATCAATTAATTTTAAGATTCTTGCTTGTTTTAACTCTGCAGAAATTATCCCTCGTTCCATTTTGATGACCACATTTGAGGGGAGTCATTACCTGCTGTGTGCTTTGGGTGATGGTGCACTGTTTTATTTTGGACTGGACATAGAAACAGGTACTTAAAAATTTGGTGGTAATTTATCAGTAATGTATTTGCATTTTTATTTTCCTTACATATATGTCTTGCATTAAGTATAGAGTTCTTAAAACGTGAATTTGTTCAATGTCGAAGTCTCCACTGTTACATATTTAACCCAGTACAGTTGCTTTCAATGTTAATAGCTCATAGTAATGCATTTAAATATTCAGTTAACAAAACAATTTAAAATTTCGATAAAGAATAGCAGATAACTGTGTATGAAAAACAAAAACACCAGACTGGTAAAAAATTCCACCCTGTTGAATCAAAACCACCTTGCTATGCAACCACTTTCTGCTAATTTGAAAATTTCCAGTTGAGTGCCCAAAACTAAGAGAATGCTATGTGAGAGACACCACCTGAATGCTGGCAGACTGTGGGGGTCAGTCCTGTGGTAATACGGCAAGTGACTTCACCAATAGTGAATATAGCCCAGAGGTACCAAGGAGTAGATTGAAAAAATAACTGGTTATTAAATTCTGTAAACATAAATAGCTTCAGTAATCAGTTGTAATATGCCTTTAATATTTGTAACAGCACTTAATGCATGTTTGTTAAAGTATAACAATGGATGATCATGGTGAGAGTTTTCATGAAACATTTTACTAGAACAGAATTTGAATATGAAGTTTGATGGGATTTGCCCTACAAAATAATTGCTGTGCCAGTTTTCAAAAGCATGCAGCACTTACCTGTACAAATAAGAGGAACACATTGCAATGAGAGATAAACCTAAATAAAGTTAGACTAAATCTTGAATTTTATGCAATGATAATGCAAACTTCAAAATTAGTGTTTCTTTGATGCTCACCAGTTAAGTAAAAATAGTAGAGTTGGGAATTGATTAAAAATAATTAGGTAATTGCATAAATTTATGTAATTAATCACGATTAATTGCATCTAAGATTAAAACAAGTAATTTATAAATTTAGTGCGTAAATCATGAAGTAAATACACACTGAATCACAAAATTAATGTAGAATCAACTCAGATTAAAAACAATTCATGGCATAATTTAAACCTTAACAATGACCTTAAACCTGAACTTTTAACAAAATACTACTTGAGCAAGCACAACCAGAATTTGAATGCCTTCCTAAAAGGCAAGTTGAAATGAAGGCAATAAGAAAATTATGTCAATGTATTAATTCTCAAATTGGCATAGCATATGAGACACACATTGTCAAAGTCAAAAACAAATCAAAACACTGCTAAAGACTGATTTAATTGAAATAATATGAATATCTTAAATGGACATAAAATAAAATTCCGCAGTTACTCTCCTAAATTGTTCATCACCATCAGTGACATGATAATTAAACTCTATGCAAGTATTTTTCAGTTGTTGTACTGTGGGAATAACAGTGTAGTGCCCCTGGGTCCAGACCTGAGAGAGAGACATTCCTCAGGTAGGCGAGAACCGTCCGAGGAAGATGGAGAAACTGATATAAAAGCCAGGAGATGTGTCGGTGGTTCCATCTGCCTGGGTACATGTTCGCCAGTGACTCTTGCAGAACCGAGGGCCAATGGGCATACGAGTCGCCTCTGACCTCAAGTTAATGGAATGAGCCAGAGGGAGGACTGAGCTCCTGTATGAGTGGGCAAAGGGAAGAAGCACCTGGGGAATGCATTAAAAGTACTCACTAAGTGCTGTGTCTGCGAACAAATCTCTGAGCTGCTTCTTTTGAATATATATTCTTTTCTATACTTCCTTAGAAAGATGCTGCAGATATTCTATGAAACGGTTGTGGAGTGCATCCTCTTTTACGCGATGGTGTGCTGGGGAGGCTGCATAAAGAAGAGGGATGCCTCACGCCTGGACAAACTGGTGAGGAAGGCAGGCTTTATGGTAGGCATGGAGCTGGACAGTTTGACATCTGTGGCAGAGCGATGGGTGCTGAGCAGGCTCCTGTCAATCATGGAGAATCCACTGCATCCACTGAACAGTATCATCTCCAGACAGAGGAGCAGCTTCAGCGACAGACTGCTGTCACTGTCCTGCTCCACTGACAGACTGAGGAGATTGTTCCTCCTCCACACCATGCAACTCTTCAATTCCATGTTAAACGGTAACATTATACAATGTTATTGACTGTTATACTTGCCTCGCACTCTCCACCTTGCACTTTTTAACTTGCACTGTGTTTTTATCACTCTTTATTCAATATTGTTTTTGTCCGTATGCTGCTGGAGTATGTGAATTTCCCCTTGGGGATTAATTAAGTATTTATCGATTGATCGCTGCCTCTTGTACCTCCCCTTCAGACAGTTTAGCACGTCTAAGTACGATTTAAGTATTTTTTTTGGTTTGTAGAATTGTTGTGTGCCTTGGGAATTCTTTGGGTTACAAAAAGTGTGCCATCACGGATAAAGGTTGGAAAACACTGCTCTACTACACCTTTGCTCCTGACACGCTAAAGAAGATCTCCACAGTTGCTACCTCACTTAAAAACTGACACCTTACATTACTTGGATGGTTATGTTACATTCTTTGCATAAATTAGCAAAGATACTACAACTGGAATAATGTGTAGGAATAATCATTACATTTCTGTTTTGTAGAAATATAGATAGATAACTTTATTAATCCCAAGGGGAAATTCACGTACTCCTCCAGCAGCAGCATACTGACAAAGAAACGATATTAAATTAAAGAGTGATACAAAATGCAGGTAAAACAGACAATAACTTTGTATAATGTTAACGTTTACCCACACCGGGTGGAATTGAAGAGTCGCATAGTGTGGGGGAGGAATGGTCTCCTTAGGTCAGTGGAGCAGGACATGGACAGCAGTCTATCGCTGAAGCTGCTCCTCTGTCTGGAGATGACACTGTTTAGTGGATGCAGTGAATTCTCCATGATTGACAGGAGCCTGCTCAGTGCCCGTCGCTCTGCCACAGATGTCAAACTGTCCAGTTCCGTGCCTACTATAGAACCTGCCTTCCTCACCAGTTTGTCCAGGCGTGAGGCGTCCTTCTTCTTTATGCTTCCCTCCCCAGCACACCACCGCAAAGAAGAGGGCACTCGCCACAACCGTCTGATAGAACATCTGCAGCATCTTATTGCAGATGTTGAAGGACGCCAGCCTTCTAAGGAAGTATAGTCAGCTCTGTCCTTTCTTGCACAGAGCTTCAGTATTGGCAGTCCAGTCCAATTTATCATCCAGCTGCACTCCCAGGTATTTATAGGTCTGTACCCTCTGCACAGAGTCACCTCTGATGATCACAGGGTCCATGAGGGGCCTGGGTCTCCTAATATCCACCACCAGCTCCTTGGTTTTGCTGGTGTTCAGGTGTTGGTGGACTGTAACTCTCCTCTATCACACCTAGATCCAGCTCCACTTCTGACTTTTTTTGCTTGGGGAAGGCGATATGGGCATTCTCTGACTATTACTCTGGGTTTCATCATGATGTTATGGGCAACCAGGGAGGTTTGTCTGGGCTTCTCACTTACTACCACCAGGACAGACAGGATAACTTCTTCAACCTCCTGGCATTGTAGGCAAGTCAGATTATCCCCGAAGTTAACGTTTAATTTATGAGCAAAGAGTGAGCGGGGCTGTCTAGTGGAGGGATCAGGGTCCCTTTACTTCCACGGTTTCAGCAAATGCACATGATAAATCCGCTTGCTGGGTCGAGGATTTGGTTATTTAACCAAATAATTGACCAGCCCCTTCCTCTCCTTAACTTCATATGGGCCTTGCCAATGTGCCAGTAATTTGGAACGTGAGGTAGGAATGAAAACCATGACTCGATCTTCTGGGCGGAACTCCTGAAGAGACGTACCATGGTTACAGCAACAGACATGGGCTGGTTGTTCTTTGTCCATGGGAAATTTCAAAATGGGTCTAATTTTTTCAAAGCTGTCGCATAATTGTGCGATGTACTCAAGTATATTTGTAGAAGGGAGGGCCTCCTCCTCCCAACCCTCCTTTAAAATATCCAGTATACCTCAGGGTTGCCGTCCATATAATAACTCAAAGGGTGAGAACCCCATGGAGGCTTGTGGGACTTGCCAATATGCAAAAAGGACGAGGGGGAGGAACTGATCCCAGTTCCTTCTATCATCATTAACTGCCTTGGACAGCATCTGTTTGAGAGTTTGATTAAACCTTGTGGATGATATACCGAGGTCTTTAAATTTTTTATTTTCAGTAACTTGGCCGTCTCCCTGAACGTCTCCGAGGTAAAAGGCGTCCCTTGATCTGTCAAGATTTCTTTATGGATGCCAGCTCGCACGAAGACCCCTGCCAACTCCCATGTGATAGCTTTTGATGTTGCTGAGCTTAATGGAACAGTTTTGGGATATCGAGTAGCATAATCTACCAGGGCCATTGTATATTTACGTATGTCCACTGGCCGAGGGCTCTAGTGGTCTCACCAGGTCAACCCCGATTTGCTCACATGGGATTGTCAATTAAGGGTAATGGAACTAGAGGAACACAGTCCCTCCTAAGAATCTGCCTCAATTGACATTCTGAACAGGACATGCAAAAGCGGTGGACCTCCTCATTAATCCCGGTCCAAAAAAATTGGAGTTTATTCCACTCTAGTGTTTTCTCGGGGCCCAGATGGGCTCCCAGGAGGTGGGTATGAGCTAGTTCACAGACTTGTCGCCAGTAAGTCCGTGGTACTAATAGGAACCATACCTCTCCTTGTGTTCTGCCTCCCGATACAAAAGGTTATTATTTAACACAGCGTAGGGACCCTGTGGCATGGGATGTAGCGTGCATTGGCCATCTATCAGAACTACTGCATTTTTTTGTATATTTAAGGGAGTCATCTTTCCACTGCTCCCTTTTAAATGAAGCCAGGGTCTGCCTAAATTGAAACTGCAGATGTGTGAGAGGATTGGATTCGTCCTCAAGGGGTGTGGTTTCATTCCGTGTCAACACTGCGCCTGATGATGACGACGACGTATCGTGCGGCGACGGCCCGGGTGTCTCCACGTCATTGTTAGAGGCTGAACTCCTCCTCTGCTCCGGCTGTGTACACGGTGTAGAGGTAGCTCAGGACGCTGTCTCTGCATCCATGACTAGACCTAGTGCCTGTGTGGGACTAGCGAGTGTGATACCACTTTTATTGGCAGACCAGTCTTTGCCCAGTATCACGGGGAACTGAGGATTATCAAGTACCACCACCACCAACTTTTTCAAGACGCTGTCTTGGCTGATATAACAGGTGGCAGACTCATAATAAAGGATGTCTCAGTGAATACAGGTTAGACTGGTCTTTACTTTCAGCCATTGTCGTGGCAATCAACAATGGAAATGTTACTGCTGGAATCAAATAAAGTGGAAACTTTGTTCCCATGTACGATTGCAAGTCCCATATGTGAGAAGGCCAGAGGATTAGTTAGAGCACACTGCCCCCCCTTCCACTGTATGTTTGTGCAGACCATCCGTGTTTTCTCTCATAGTGGCGCTTCACGTTGCTACATGAACATATATTGGTTCGTCCATTCATCTTTGAAAATTCCGTTTTCCATGTCTGCCTACCTTTTATTTTTAAATTTTTTTTCATTCAGAACAAGCTCTGCTCCCCGTCACTCTTTTTTGTTTTTGTTATTTCATTCTGCGGCATCTGCCAAGTTTTATACCTGCACTGTAACAATCGCATTGATTTGCACTACATTGAGTGACACGAATAGACACGTACTCCTGAAGAAGGAAACAAAAAAAAAAGATTGCTGCATGAATGTTATCAGTTATTCTGGTTCATTTATCAGAAATGCGTCATGGCCCGGATAGTACGGTCACTCGGTCTGGGTTCACTACTTAGTGATGCCTGTACTGGAGACTTATTTTGGTTTTAGTGCCACATTAAGATAACTTATTTATTATAGAAACCTGAATTGGGAATAAAAAGAGCACAATTTTTACCCTCACAGCTTTCCTGTAGCATGGCACCTGGACTGCCATAAACCCCTCCTCCACATTGACATATGGTGTATTTCTGTGAACCATGTATTATCCATCCATCCATTTTCCAACCCGCTGAATCCGAACACAGGGTCACGGGGGTCTGCTGGAGCCAATCCCAGCCAACACAGAGCACAAGGCAGGGAACCAATCCCGGGCAGGGTGCCAACCCACCGCAGGACACACACAAACACACCCACACACCAAGCACACACCAATCCACCTAACCTGCATGTCTTTGGACTGTGGGAGGAAACCGGAGCGCCCGGAGGAAACCCACGCAGATACAGGGAGAACATGCAAACTCCACGCAGGGTGGACCCGGGAAGTGAACCCGGGTCTCCTAACTGCTAGGCAGCAGCGCTACCACTGCGCCACCGTGCCGCCCGTGAACCATGTATTATGAAATGTTAAAACTTTTTAAATGAAAGTTATATTGCATAAAACTGTTAGCATGTAAATATGGTACTGTAATAAAAAATACTGTAATTCTTTAGGTATATACAACTTTTTTGTATTACTGTTTCGTAACGTTAAAAAAAAAAAAAAAAAAAAAAATACATGAAAATGCCACCCTGTCCAAAGCACTGCCTGAGCTGTTTACTTCTTGGCCAGCCCTGGATGCAACAGTTATTTTTAAGGTGTTAAACCAGGCACATTAATCGTAAAAATGAATGTGTGAACTTTCCCAGGCATAAAAAATAGTAAAAGTTAATTTTCTTAGAAAAAAAAACAATTGTATTCCTTTTCACTATCTTAACTGGTGTGTCTTAGCATGATTTCTAACCTTATTTTTTAACATAGAATTAACTTTTTCCATTTGTACGAAATTGAATTAAACCTGTTAGTGAGTCATCATGAGCTAAATATTTTTTGTAAATGTAGCAGATGTATGTCTACTATTTTTTTTTAATTGTTAGAGCATGCTTCACGCGAGTTTCTGATTTATGACCAATTTTAGAAGATACTAAATATTAAAATAGTATGTATCACATCTAATTAACATATATCACTAATTATTGTTTATACTTCCCAGATCTTAGTTAGTAATTCTCGTTGGATTTGCTGTGTATGAGTTCTCTGTTCTTTACATTATGATTATGGATTGTAAAAAAGTCAAAATCTGAATTCCTTGTTGTTTAGGAGTTGTAACTTAATCTCAAGATAACATTTTTTTTCTTCCTGTGCATGTAATACAGACTACAGTGGAACCTCGGTTCACGACCATAATTCGTTCCAAAACTTTGGTTGTGAACCAATGTAATTTCCTCCATAGGATTGTATGTAAATACAATTAATCTGTTCCAGACCTTACGAACTGTATATAAATATATATATATTTTAAGTTTTTAAGCACAAATATAGTTAATTAAACCATAGAATGCACAGTGTAATAGTAAACTAAATGTAAAAAACATTGAATAACACTGAGAAAACCTTGAACAACGGAGAAAACTAACACTTCAATAGTTCGGGCTATAGCGCTACCAACCGCTGGCTAAAAACACTTTTTTTTTTTTTAATGAGTTTTAAGCACAGGGAAAAAAATGAACATTTGAAAAAATCCGTAATTTAATAAACCACCAGAAAAGTAACATTGCAACAATACACACTACGAACCGATCGCTGTAAACAGAAGTGAAAACAAAATCAAACCCAGTGCATTCTTTAACTGCCTTCTCTACCTTATGCGTCCAGCTGTCTCTCTCGCGCTTCCTGTGTGTGTGTGTCTGTGTCTGTGTGTGTGTCTGTGTGTGTCTCTCTCGTGCTGCCTGTGTGTGTGTGTCTCTCTCTCGCGCTGCCTGTATGTGTGTGTGTCTCTCTCTCTCGCGCTGCCTGTGTGTGTGTGTGTCTCTCTCTCTCTCTTGCGCTGCCTGTGTGCGTGTCTCTCTCTCTCGCTGCCTGTGTGTGTGTGTGTCTCTCTCTCTCTCTCTCTCGCTGCCTCTGTCTGTCTCGCTTGCTGCCTCTGTGTGTGTGTGTGTGTGTGTGTGTGTGTCTCTCTCTCTCGCTTGCTGCCTCTGTGTGTGTGTGTGTGTGTGTGTGTGTGTGTGTGTGTGTCTCTCGCACTGCCTCTGTGTGTGTGTGTGTGTGTGTGTGTGTCTCTCTCTCTCGTGTGTGTGTCACGCTCTCTCTCTCTCTTGCTCGCTGCACAGAAAATGCACAGGGAGAGACTGAACACCTACAAACCAAAAGGGAAACTGGCTTGTTCGTATATCGAGTGTGTGGTTGTGAACAGATGCAAAAGTTTGGTGAACTTTTTGATCGTTAACCGATTTGTACATGTTCCGAGACGTTCGTGAACCGAGGTTCCAATGTATTTGCTGCTTATAGTCGTAGTTATTCTTATATTACCCTAAATAATGAAGTAGTCATGGGTAGTTTTTTTTTTTCATTTTTCAAATGAAAGATGTTACTGTTTGTTGAACGTTTATTTTTAGCTGAGAAAAATAATAATTTACTTAATATAGAAGTGAGACAAATATTAAAATACTTACCTTAGTGTTTTGTCTTCCATATTTTTGATTAGGGGTGGGCGGTATGACCAAAATTCTATATCACGGTATTTTTCTAAATTATCCCTGTTTCACGGTATTCGACGGTATTTTTTTCCCCATGCATGAGTGGATGTTAGCCAGTAATTCCAGTGGAAAATGTGGTTAAGAATAACCTATTCCACTGTCAAGAGTATTGTACATTGTACAAAAAAAACATTTTAATGTGCACACAAGTATTAATACAGGTTTGCATTGCCCCATAAAGTGATAGTTTTCAAGGGGGTGGCACTAATGGAGAAGGTATCACATTGCATGACAGATGCAGTCAAAATATAGAACCTTTTTATTGAACAAATTTTGCAAAAACTTAAACTATAATTTTGACAACATATTTTTTTCAACCATACAAAGAGGCATTTAGACTTAGTAAAATATCCAGAAGTGCTTGTCAAAAGTTGTATTGCACTGAATATGTCTTAGAAAGGGAATAAATAGTAAATATTTTTTGTAAACCAACTACACTTTCTGTTAATGTTAACAATCTCTGTCCACTGACACGTTAAAGTGACTTTTTAAACAACTTTATCATCATTAAACTGCATAATATTTAAACTAATAAATAATAACAATAAAATAAATAATAGTATTATTACTGATAGTTGCGCTATTACTTCAAGACTTCAAGCCCAGGTGCTTTACACAGTATTCACCAAATTAAAATAAAATAAAACAAGTGCAACTTGGTGATGACATCATTACCAACTAAACCATCATTTAGGCAAACTGCATTAATATGGACCTTGCTTCAAGCTAAGCTATATGCATAAATAATATACCTGCAACTTGCATTTATAATGCTATTTGTGGTATAGCCCTACGGAATCGTATTAGGGCCACGTTGAAGAAAAAAATAATACGGACACAGGGAAGAAAAAAAACAAACTATATGTCGAGAATAAAGTCAACATTTCCACTTTATTCTCGCCGTTTATGTTGAGATTAAAGTCGACATTTCCACTTTATTCTCATAGTTTACTTCATAATTAAAGTAGAATGTCGTAAACTAAACTTCTTCCTAAAATCAATGTTTAATTTACTAGATTTTGTCAAACCCCGTCATAAGTTAATGCAGCACATTAAATGCTTTGTATTGCGTTCCCCGACCCAGTTGTTAATCAGTACGCTTCTTAAACTGACTTCCTCCGCACTAAGAGGAGACAGCGATCACCATACAGAATCCATTCACTTCATGATATTCCTGCTTTCTGAAAATTTAGAATGCTAAGAATAATACTTGATATCATTTTCATGATGAAATGCATTAAAGCAGGTATTAAACATGCACGGTAGTGAGGCGGGTAGTGCTGCTCCCTCGCAGTAAGGGGGTCCCCAGGTGTATGATCAGTGTAGAAAACTTTATCACAGGTGTGACGAGGCTCCAAAAAACTGGATGTATGAATGGGTATCGTACAGGTTTAACTTAAATATTGTATAAATGTTGGGTTTGTGATCTGGTGGTCGGAGACACAAACACAGAATTCAATGCATGTTCTTCTGAGCGGGCTTTCTTTATTGCACGCGTGCTGTCTCTATCTGACGTACTAAAACCCCAGTTCCTATCCATCCTTTTTCTTTCTCCACATAACCAATCACCACACGATAAACGTCTTTGTGAAATTAAAACTAGTTATAAACTTAGCCCACGGAGTGTTCAGAACTTTAAAAATATCTTCGTTATACATGTTTAATTATGCCATCCATTCAGAGTTGCGCCCATCTCTGAACGAGTCGCCAGCACATCGAAGGATGAATACAAGCAAAAACATACACTAGCAGGGTCAATATAGCACAACAAAACCCCACATCCTACATGACTTTGAAAGGAAACTGAAGCGCCAAGTAAAACCCACCAGAAAAACATGTAAATGCAAGGCAGGCACGCCGCCGTGCCCCCATATGATTAATGCATGCTTTAATGCATTTCACCATGAAAATTATATTAAGTATTTATTTTAGCATTCTAAATGTTCAGAGAAGAGGAAGATCATGAAGTGAATGTATTCTGTGCGGCGACCGCTGCCGGCGCCTCCTCTTAGTGCAAGAAGAAGTCAGTTTAAGAATCACTTAACACAAAGCATTTAATGTGCTATATAACTTATGACGGGGTTTGAAAACATGTCGTCACACTATTACACAGTACCCAGGTACATTACACTGTATTGAAAACAAATAAAACAAGTACAACTTGGCTTGCAGTATTATCCAGTAGTATAGAAACAGTATTTGCACATCTGACCTTTTAAAACTAAAGTATCTCCAGGCTCTCTGTCCATTTTCACCACGCAGCATTCCTATGCTACCGCCCACTATTTGGTAGTGTAGTAGTGAAAAAGAGCCCTAGTGCAACAAATCTGTGTTTAGCGGTGTAGCAGTGAAAAAGGTCCCCACTTGAACAGTTTCCCGCTGCGCCACGTTCCAAATGTCGTTTAGGCGATTTAAACTGGTGTTGCGGTATAAGAAAAATCCATATCATAAAAAAAATAAAAAACGGTTTTCGGTATGAACCAGTATACCGCCCAGCATTATTTTTGATTGATGAAAAGTATAAAGTTGCACTGCCTCCAACTATCCCATTTTACTGTATCTCTCTTTATTCCCTGCTGACATGCAGTTATACAAACATGTCTGAACACAATTGTGAATCCCAACAGTGATACAAACTGAGTTTGATCCTATGTAAAATCATGCAGAGTGGACTAATCCATGAAACTGTAAATTAACTTGACAGATTCTGAATCATCTTTGGGTCATCATACTCAGATTATATATGTAACGTTTCATAGGCTTTTTGCAATTTAGTACAACAATAATTTAAGCTGTCAGGTTTGATGTCACTATAAAGAGTATGTGATGTTTTGTGAATATAAAACGCTGCACCCATCACTTGCATATATATTTGGCGTTCCTGTATTTCTTCTCGTTTAATGATATGATTAGTGTGTGTAAAACAACTTTTATTGTTTTTGGAGTTCTTTAAATTAAACTTTGCTCAGTCTATCTCAGGAATATTTAATGGCTGGATCAAATCCTGGAGCAATGCAGGAATAAGTGAGGAACCTGCTACTGTAACTTACTTGGGACCAATTCACAAATGAAAATCTCACTAAAACATAATGGAATAAAAATTGACCTATTCTTGCTTAAAATCATGTTATGATTTAACTTGGTAAGTTATTCATTTGCAAAATGGATATTTGTTTTATGTAAGCCTGAAATAGTCATTCTGGTGAATATTTGGTTAACTTAGAAAATATATAGCTGACACTGCAGTATTTACGCATATTACCATCATTACTATATATAGATTAGATTAGAAAACCTTTTTTAATCCAAAGGGTAAAATGCACTATTGGGCAAAATTTTCTTGGCAATTTGTCGTATGGAATAATCTTCATTCTGCATGGAGTACAATAGACAGACATATTTCTTGAGAAAGCGGTTTTATTTTGGACATTTCTGAACCCAGGACTGAGCTTTAGGAATGCTAGTACCTTGCAACCCAAGTAAACAGAATAATGGATTTCAACAGTACTAACACAGTCAAATTTGTATGATAAGAATAAATTTAACATCAGCCATTTCAAGCATGCCAACAAGAAACACTAGTAGTAGCTTGGCTGTATTTTAAAAACAATTTAATGATACCTTATTTATTAAAGGCAACCATTTCTATCAATAACATGAAAATTTTACGGTATGTCCAAGCTTTTGTCTAGCAGTGTAGATGAAATGTGCATTTGTTTTAGTTTATTAATTTAGTTTATTAATTAATTTGTTCCACAAATGTGACACAATCCACTAAGACTTCATTGTTCACTGTTCTAAATATTAAGACTTATAAATACTATTAAAACAACTCATAAGTTTAAACTAAGGATTTTGTAGATATTAATTTACCTTTAAATTAATCCTTTAATATTCCAAAATGTGTTTGGTTGCACAAATTAATACAATGTGGCTTGATTACCTAGTACAAAATTATTAATAGAAAGACATCCTAAAGCAAAAGAAAGCTGCTTGTATTTGCCAGATAGGAGACTTAATGATATCTTTAATCACTTTTCGATGTGAATATATTGGGTTCACACTCGAAAGTTATTTAAGATGAAGAATAATACTATTCCTTGTCATATTCCTTTTCTTTGTGTAGTAATATTACCTTGTAGATTCAAATGCTGATAATGTTTTTACTGTATAGGTATAATACTAGGCCTACATTATACATTTAATAATAGCTGTTCTCCCTTAATATACTCTGCTTGATATTGTGAAATAATGGAAACCAATGCTTCTTTGATTTGATTTGATAAACCTTTAGCTAGGACTTTGAACTCTGTATGAAGCCTAATTTCTCTGCATGAGTGAAAACGTAACTTATTTCCTCCTGACTTTACAGAAAATGGAAATAGACACTTGTCTGTACCTGGTATATTTACACTTTCTAGAGAACAAATAACACTATTAAAATGTTATCATGCTAGGTTGTGGTGCATCTGAGTTGATAAGAAATATACATTTGCTGCTCTTTTTTGCTGCTCTCAGAAGAGTGCAGCTTATTGTATTTTTTGAACAATGTGTTAATTTATCACTTGATGTTCAATAGTGTTTGTGTCTGTGGATGCTTTGATTGCTTTAATAGTATATTGAGTATATTTCTTGTGCATTTGATATGCTAACATCTAACTATCCTTTTCCCCATGCTCAGAATCAGGATGACTTTTATTTGCCAGTGTTTAATATGCAGAAATTTAACTTGGTAGCTTTGGAGCTGCTTATAACATAACACAACATCAAATACTATATGAATAACATAAGATAAACAGTTACAGAGTAGTGCAGCTATAGTGGAAATGTGCAAATGAAAATGTGCACATGCACACACATACAAGTGTATATATTGTACTTGCATACATGCGTAGAGACACACTAATGCCTTTCATATAGTACATGAATAAGAGAGGAAGACGGACTAAATTATTGTTTTGCAAGAGAGACATCTCTGGGCAAGAAACCATTTAGGTGTCTGGTAGTTTTAGTTTATCTAAAGCATTTAGCAGAGGTAAATTTTTGGAACATCTAATGACTTAGGTAAGACGAGTCAGTGATGATCCTTTTAAAATGGTTTATGAGATCAGATGCATACAGGTCTGCAACAGATGGAAGAGCATAGCCAATTATTTTCTCAGCAGACCTCACAACATGATAGTAGTTGACAACAATGACAACAATGGAGAATGTGATCACACTTTCAGTTATGGCTTTATCAAATTATACGATGTCGGGCGGGAAATATTAATTTCTTTAGTTAGTACATCTGTTATTGAGCCTTCGTAGTGATGAAAAGGATGTTGATGTCCCAACTAAGAGTGTTTGTGATAGTTGTGCCCTTAATAAGAGAGATGCATTTTAAATAATTAAGTTTTGTTTGTGCTGTAGATATACCTATTTGTAGATTTTTGATCTTCATCTTTCATTCCCATCTTCTTATTGTCAGATACTTTTTATACCTACTGAGTTCAGGTGCATCAAACAGTTAGAATCTCCAATGAGGAATGGCTATACTAACTGCACTTATGCACATAACAGGCGATCGGCCAGTTCCCTCATGAAGTTCTATGTGGCCCCATGAGCTGCTTTGTTGTTTAAAACTTTGCACTTCCACAGACCACTTACAGTCTGTGTCACAAGAATGTATATAATAAAAACTAAAGCTAGAAGCTAAAGTCTTCCTTCGCTCACCAATGATGTGTTAAGTAAGATGATGTACTTAAATTGCATTTTCATCCCCCCTCTGGATGCATGAGGTGTGACAATTTAATTGCCAGAATTAACCTGTAGAAAAAATGTGTGTGTATCTGTGCCCTAGCAGCTACCTTCACCTTTTGAAGTAACATTCTTTTGCAGCTATGCATTCAATTAGACAATGTTGCCATTGCTGGAAACATACCTGGAACTCTGTTTCTGGAATACATTTGAGTTCCTTTGTTATGTTATATTGGATGTCAGAAATATCTGAAAATCATTGTCTTTTCATCAAATTTTTTATTTTTGAAAGTGATGGAAATCACAAGGGGCTAAGTCATGTGTATAGAGTGGATGATCCAATTTAGTAATTGATTTCTTAGCCAAGAATTTGTGAACATTGAGATCATCATGGCTTTGGGCATTGTCATGATTGTTGATCGATTTCTGGCATCATCGTTCACACTTTCCCTGCTTTGAATCTCTTCTGCTATTCAAAGACTCATAGTATCCTCAGTATATGCCACTTTCAACTACTCCAACGTTTTCAGTAACACCTTTACTGATCTTCACACAGAAGTTGATGTTAATATGTTTCTTCAAATTTCTATTACTCATTTTTATGCCAAAACCCCACCACAGACTTATAATGCTTTTGCAACTGCTCACTCACGTGCACTAGTTGAAACATATTCAGACACGCATAGGCATGTGATTCTTCTTGCATCGTCACATGGGCGACACTACATGATCGTTCTGGGAATTGCCCCACCTCATATGTGATGTTCAACAGTGACTTTAAATACATGGACCAACAATTTATTTTCTTTATTTCCCAGTCATGATTTAGTACTACTGTAAGATACCCCTTCCTCTGTATCATTAGCTCTGCAATTAGGAAAATACATCTGGTAGTATTCATGTATAATTCTTCTTAATCCTTGGCAGAGCGAAGTTGAAAAAGACTAGCATTTTGAATTTTCCCTTATTAATTTCTGGGTCCCCCACAAAAATGTTTTCTGTCCTGGAAAAAAAAATGTGGACAAAAAAATTGGAAGGATTGTCATTTTCCTCCTCACCCAGAATCCCAAGCATCCTTGAATTGTTCCTCTATAAAGTGTTTTTGGGATTTTTGACCTTTTCCTTCAGAGACTTACCTATCAGGTATCCATTATAATTTATTTAATTTTTTTTACTTGTAACTGTGGTCTGTGTGGTTGAGATATCAGAAATAGGAAACCGGTGATTTATTTGCAACATTGTTTGTCATTAAACTCTACTAATAGTTGATTTTAAACTGTCCTGCTCCTTCCTTTATTTCACATTTAATGTAATCCTGTATCTGTGTTACACTTTGTACCATATACTTTAATGACTGTAGTTTCAAATCTGCTAGTGGTGGTTTAACATTTACTTGTATAAATATTCTTGTCATTTAAATTGTTTTTTACAGTGTTAAATTTACCCATTTACACAGTTTTTGTATTCTGTATTGCAGTCTTAATCATAAAGAACACACCGAGTTGAGCGAAGGTGCTGGTAATACAAGTCTATTGTTCTCAATAGGTGGATTAAGGGCCACCACCACTTTATTTCCAGATTCAATGACTACATCAATTTCCTTTGTGTTTGAGTGGTTTTAGTTTTAGAGGGTCAAGTTGTTTTTTCCTGGAATTCCTTCTTTTCGTGTCTTTGGTATTATGTGTTCATTGTTAGTACCAATCTTCAGTGGTACTTGATTAGACATAAAGTATAATTATTTTGTTGAGAACACATGTCACTCTCAAACATTTTTGGGACATACAGATGATGCTAATGTATTTACTTTGTATTTTTTTTTTTGATACAGTGCTTTTTTTCTGACACCTCATTGAAGCTAAAAGGAAGTATCCTAAAAAGAAATTGTTGTTTTTTATTGTTTTGAATAGTGTTGCTACTTCACATATTTGAAACCTGCTTCAGTTTACTGTTACTGTGCTTGTTATTTTGAATTTAAGTTTCTTACATACAAATGGGCTTCTTAGGATACTTTAGTGCCCCCCACTTAGTATAAAAACTTTGATTACTATTATTTTTTGTTGTGGTAATGTTTCTGTTCTCCCCTTTTACACTATCTATTTATGTAGACCTTAACAGAATTCCTCAAATCCCATTCTCTTACAACACTGTCAAATACTGTAGTTCTACAGTTTTCCCTTCCTTTTATATCTATAACCCCCAGGCATAGCATTTAGAGTACCAGAACAGGCAGGAGAAAAAGTCATACATTTATTCATGTATTATAGATGCACATTTTTTATCTTCAAATGGTAAAATTAGTACCATAAACAAAAAGAAAGTAGAATGTGGCTTTGAAAACCACAGAACCTGATTGTGCAAGACATGTAGTTTTAGAGGGGCACATAAACTTGTAGTTACACTTGTTTCTCTCTGGCCAGCTCTCTTCAGTGTTATAATTTGGTTAACTCTCTTCTTAGCCAGCTTGTTGTTTCCATAGGGCTAGTCCGGTCTGATTATTGCCACAGAGAGAGAGAGATGATCTTCTCAGGATGGAAAGTGGCATGGAGAGGGCCTACAGTCTGCAGCCTCCTTTTATTACTACTCTGTAGCCCCTGATACATCAGTGAAACGGGTCAAGCACAATCTTGCCTTCAGCTTTGTCCATATTTTTTAGCCGTTTTATATGATGCATAAATATAGTTCCAGACAAACACAAAATGGTTAGTTAAGTCATAATACTGGCCCAGATGATGCCCTTCTTGCCAGTAAAACGTTTGGGGTAGCAACAACCGGCTTATCCAGCTTCATTGCACTTTAAAATTAAGTATTTAAACATTTGTCAGTTTGAGTGGGCATAAGTGGGGCTGGCATTCTATATGCTTTCTGCCTTTAAACCCAGTGCTACCTAGGTAGACCTGTGCTCCTCACAGTCTTGTAAATTACAAAGCTGGTAAAGATATACCAGGATGTTAAAGGTTTTTGCTGTCTTTGAAAAAGAAAGAATGGTTTATGGTGCTGTGTATTTGATATCTATATGCATTTAAAGCTAGTCTTCTGCTAGATGCGATAAAGTAGCTAGATGAGCCCCTTTAAGGTTGTGGAGTAATTATAGGTGCATTTAAAGGTCTTAATTGCTGTGAGATCTCTGATTTAGTCTAGTTCATTATACTTTAGTTAGTTATCTGCTTATGACTATATAGAGAGGAAATCAAAATTCAGCACAATAAAAAATTTATATATGAAACACTGTGTTTTAGTACATTATTCCGGTAGAGAGTTCATATAGGTTAATAACTGCTTTAGATTAACTTTTATGTTAATGTCAAACAACAACCCTTGTAAAAAAGCTATGTATAGCTGTTCCATCCCAAACCACTAGACATTTCTGCAAGATGTCTTATACTGTAAACTGATTACAAAATGCAAGCCCAGGGGTCATAATGGTAGAAGGTGAATTTGCTTTTTATATTCACAATGGTATTAATTACTAGTTAGACATAATTGTAGTTTAGAGGTCTTTGGAATGTTATTCACTGGTAATGAGGTTAATATTATTCATTAATGCTATTCATGCATTATTTTAAGGTTCTTGTCACTCTCTGACAAATGGTACAATTAATTCAACATATGCATTGACTGCTTAAATGTATTTTAATTTTCCTTTATTTTTGTCATTAGTCTTGCTATATTTTTATTGTCTGTGTTCTATCATAATGTGGTTTGAGTTGCTGATTTTGTGTTATTAATACTTGAAGGTTTGCTGAGTGACAGGAAGAAAGTCACTCTGGGAACACAGCCCACTGTGCTGCGCACCTTCCGTTCCCTCTCCACTACAAATGTGTTTGCCTGCTCAGATAGGCCCACTGTGATCTACAGCAGCAACCATAAGCTGGTCTTCTCCAATGTTAACCTTAAGGAGGTCAACTATATGTGCCCACTTAACTCTGAAGGATACCCTGACAGGTATATCACCTTGCCTTTGTTCTATATGAAGTAGATTATCATGAAAAAGTTTCACCCATCTGTTTTTTATTAAATAGTATAATTAAGTTTCTTTTAAGTAATCTTAAAATTTTGCTGTTCTTATTTTTATTACCCAGATTTATATATTTGTTTGCTTTATGAAGCTGGTAGCTGACTTTTTCTCTCCAGAGTATCAGTAGAATTAGACCAGTGCCATATCCTTTCAAATGTCGAAATTCGTATACATGTTCCTGCTTGATTATCTTAAGAACACAGTTACATATACATATTGCGTTCCAACCCACCTGATGTCTTTGTCTTTTTCCATTTGCATCTGTTGAACTACATGTCCATCCATACTCTCAGGTGTAGAAGCTGGTGTCTTATTTTTTTCACTAAAAACATTTAGTACATTTCTCTTGCTGACCCTATGCATGTTTTTCTTATTATGTCATACTATTAGGCAAAAAATTAATGTTCTTTAATATAGTAAGTGGCAAGTGGCAGTACACATTTTTTATGAGTTTATTTTAAGATAATATTAAATAGTATTTTGAAATTGTGGGTGCTCAAGCTAGTCCTAAAGAGTGCAATTAAAAGAATCAAGTCCTAAAAAATGCAATTAAGAATTCATTTGATTTTTGGATATGAAGTAATTAAACTATCATGGTTAAAACAGCCTATTATTCCTTAGCCACTGTTTTGGAATTTATTAATTATTGTAATACAATTTAGTACTTAAACCTCCATACCAAGATGTCTGTGAAATAATTAGTGGGTGGTTTAAATACCACAAACAACCCCCAAATTACTGCCTTTTTATAAAGAAAACAAAGTATATGGTACATAATGATTACTTGAACAATACTTTATAAAACAGCATTAAATAAACCACTATTAAGTTAATGAAAGAAAATATTGACTGGATGTCAATTGCATCTCTCAAGAGTTGTCCATTCTTACTGTATTTTCTCTGCACATTGATACAGGATTGAGAAACCGTTTTGACCATACTCAATGATAATAAATTGTAACATTATGGAACAGTGATTACATGAGCAAAGACCCCAAAGTAGTTACTGCAGTAGCTCATGGATCAAAAAGTTATGTTAACGCACATTTTCTGTGGAATGCACACCCTTTTGAGTATATTTGTAATTACTGATACAGCTGTAATTATACGTTACAGTATTTGAAATGAAACAAGCAACTTTCTTGTAGCCAGTTATCTACATTTACAATTACAGAAAATTGATTCATGCTCTTCATGGGAGTTGGTTTTGGGAGCAGCCGCTACACCTATCGGGTATAATCTCAAACTCATTACTGATGGGACATCATATCACTGAAGTGCACTTTCTTCCATATACCCGACAATAGCAACTTCAAAGCTGCCTGTTGACCCTGATAGATTATTTGGACTGTAAAATCCAAGGGACTCTTATGGGAGGAACCATGCAAATTCTGCATTTGTGCCCTGTTGACCCAAAACCAAACGGCAGTCTAGTATGCTGTGTTTGGTGTTATGACACAGTTTTACATATAGTGTCTAGCAGGAGTATTCCATCCTTTGACCAATTGTTCAGTTTTACTGAATTACACTTAAGTGAGATTGGTCTGTATAATACACATTGTAGCATGTTTTTATTTTTCGTTGGAAGACAGCAATTGATGTTTGGCGTGCTGTTTTTGGTAGAAATTAAATTTGTAGTTTCAAAACACATGGATTACAGTAATGGTGCTAACTGGGTTGAAAACAAGTTCTAAAATTCCACAGTGCTGTAGTGTGATTCTACAGCTTTACCATTTTACAATGAATTTACGGTGTCTTAAATTTCACAGAACCACAGAGGTTTATAAAGCTCTTCTGCATGGGGAGTTTTGAGCTGTAGTATTGTATTGCGAACATGCTGTTTATTTATGTTGTGCTAACATCTTATTAACCATCAATTTCATCATAATGGGTACATGACCTGATTTGTTCTGTTTATTTTGTAGTTACAAATTTTAAGTTTCAAATGTGAGCTAGGCCTTCTCTGTAGATTGCCTCATTTGTAGATTTGACATGATTTTAATTGGTTCTAAATATCTTAGTAACCTGATGTGATGCCCTTCTAGTCTGTAGTCTTTTTTATGTGAAATGTATGAGATATTTTGTTCTGTTAAAACTACATTAAATATTTTCCACAGTGTTACCATAGAAATCTCTGGGAAGACATTCATCTCTAAGAAAATACTCATATGCGTGAAAATGTATTTTATAAAGTTTTCATCAGCAGATTAGTTAAGTTGCCATTGGTAAATTGGTTTTATGGAGAATAATAATTTGCATGCCAAAGTTTTAGATGTTTGCATGTTCTCCCCGTGTCTGCGTGGGTTTCCTCTGGGCGCTCCGGTTTCCTCCCACAGTCCAAAGACATGCTGGTTAGGTGGATTGGCGATTCTAAATTGGCCCTAGTGTGTGCTTGGTGTGTGGGTGTGTTTGTGTGTGTCCTGCGGTGGGTTGGCACCCTGCCCGGGATTGGTTCCTGCCCTGTGTTGGCTGGGATTGGCTCCAGCAGACCCCCGTGACCCTGTGTTCGGATTCAGCGGGTTGGAAAATGGATGGATGGAAGTTTTAGATGTTATAGTTGCAGAGATGGAAGTCCAGTCTTAGTCTGTATTTACTAGGAAGAGCACTATGGGTGATCGAGCCTTCTGTGTCTTGTCTCCAGCCTTATGGAGCACTCTTTTTGGAATCTTTGTGATGTCAAGTCACTATTAGGTTTTTTTTTATAAAAGTTGTAATATGTATCAGTTTGTAAAATGTTTTGTAGAACATTTTGCTTGGCAACCAAGCATTAACATTTACTTGCTGAAACTGAAAATATGGTTGACATTTTGAACAGCCCATATTTGGAGTAATTAAGATGCTGTGGAATTAATATACAGTGCATCCGGAAAGTATTCACAGCGCATCACTTTTTCCACATTTTGTTATGTTACAGCCTTATTCCAAAATGGATTAAATTCATTTTTTTCCTCAGAATTCTACACACAACATCCCATAATGACAACGTGAAAAAAGTTTACTTTAGGTTTTTGCAAATTTATTAAAAATAAAAAAACTGAGAAATCACATGTACATAAGTATTCACAGCCTTTGCTCAATACTTTGTCGGTGCACCTTTGGCAGCAATTACAGCCTCAAGTCTTTTTGAATATGATGCCACAAGCTTGGTACACCTATCCTTGGCCAGTTTCGCCCATTCCTCTTTACAGCACCTCTCACGCTCCATCAGGTTGGATGGGAAGCGTCTGTGCACAGCCATTTTAAGATCTCTCCAGAGATGTTCAATCAGATTCAAGTCTGGGCTCTGGCTGGGCCACTCAAGGACATTCACAGAGTTGTCCTGAAGCCACTCCTTTGATATCTTTGCTGTGTGCTTAGGGTTATTGTCATGCTGAAAGATGAACCGTCGCCCCAGTCTGAGGTCAAGAGCGCTCTAGAGCAGGTTTTCATCCAGGATGTCTCTGTACATTGCTGCAGCCATCTTTCCCTTTATCCTGACTAGTCTCCCAGTCCCTGCTGCTGAAGAACATCCCCACAGCATGATGCTGCCACCACCATGCTTCACTGTAGGGATGGTATTGGCCTGGTGATGAGTGGTACCTGGTTTCCTCCAAATGTGACGCCTGGCATTCACACCAAAGAGTTCAATCTTTGTCTCATCAGACCAGAAAATTTTCTTTCTCATGGTCTGAGAATCCGTCAGATGCCTTTTGGCAAACTCCAGGCGGGCTGCCATGTGCCTTTTACTAAGGATTGGCTTCCGTCTGGCCACTCTACCATTACAGGCCTGATTGGTGGATTGCTGCAGAGAAGGTTGTCCTTCTGGAAGGTTCTCCTCTCTCCACAGAGGACCTCTGGAGCTCTGACAGAGTGACCATTGGGTTTTTGGTCACCTCCCTGACTAAGGCCCTTCTCCCAAGATCGCTCAGTTTAGATGGCCGGCCAGCTCTAGGAAGAGTCCTGGTGGTTTTCGAACTTCTTCCACTTACGGATGATGGAGGCCACTGTGCTCATTGGGACCTTCAAAGCAGCAGAAATTTTTCTGTAACCTTCCCCAGATTTGTGCCTCGAGACAATCCTGTCTCGGAGGTCTACAGACAATTCCTTTGACTTCATGCTTAGTTTGTGCTCTGACATGAACTGTCAACTGTGGGACCTTATATAGACAGGTGTGTGCCTTTCCAAATCATATCCAATCAACTGAATTTACCACAGGTGGACTCCAATTAAGCTGCAGAAACATCTCAAGGATGATCAGTGGAAACAGGATGCACATGAGCTCAATTTTGAGCTTCATGGCAAAGGCTGTGAATACTTACGTACATGTGCTTTCTCAATTTTTTAATTTTTAATAAATTTGCAAAAATCTCAAGTGAACTTTTTTCATGTTGTCATTATGGGGTGTTGTGTGTAGAATTCTGAGGGAAAAAATGAATTTAATCCATTTTGGAATAAGGCTGTAACATAACAAAAAGTGGAAAAAGTGATGCGCTGTGAATACTTTCCGGATGCACTGTACGTCAGCTGGCTTCACCTGCTACAGCATTTAAATCTAAAGTGTTATTACTTACAATGTCAGAATTCCAGCTTTGTGCACACCCATTCTTTGTGTCATGTTGTTTGTTCAAACCTAGCCTATAAGGATTGGAGTGATATAATTCGGTTTTTTGAACAATCATTGATAAACGTTTTTACAGCTGAAACACGGCAAGGTTGAAGTAAAAAATGGATATTTTTAAAAGACTCGAGGAAAACTTCCTTCATTTACTTTATATACAGTGAATATGATTCCATCAGTCTGTTTTATAAACTTGCTTTCATGTAATGCTGTGCACCGGTATAAGAAAATTAACTTCTTAAACAAGCCTAAACTATCAGAGTTGGATTCGGTAAACCATCCCTGAACCCAACAAAATTAAAGTTTTCCTACTTTTGGCGTAAATCCCCAGATTGCAACCATATAAGCAACAGCATAGGGATTCTTTACAGCAGGGGTCTCAAACTCCCGGCCCACAGGCCATTTCCGGTCCCCGTCCCCTTCCCCTTCACACCGGGCCGTTTATGACGTCAACAGAATAATGCAATCCGGTCTTAGAACAGTAAATTTATTCAACTATTTTCTTTTACTTCCTTCATTTACTCGTTTAAGTCCAAACTTGTTTAAAAATAATCATTTTAAATTAAAAAATAAATTAACTTAAATCTTTCAGTTCTGTTATTTGGTGCAAATGTGCAGTTTTTGATAAAAAGACAGCAAGTTAATTTTTTTTTTTTTTGGAATTCATTTGCTTGATTGTCAATAAAAAAGATGTCTTTGTAAACCAAAAAGAAAGGTGGATGCTGAACACAGACAATTTCAAGAAAGATTGGCATTACAGTATTTTTTTTTTTTTGGAATTCAGTGGAAATGCCACCTGTCTTATATGCTAAGAAAAAGTCGATGTTTTGAAGGAATATAATCTCAAACGTCTTTACTCGACTAAACACGGAGAATAGTATGATAAGTATCGGGGAGGAGAGAGGGAAAAACTAAGCAGCTACACAAAGGCCTGAAATTACAGAAAAGTCTTTCGCAAAGCAAAGATGGTGCAGTGGAAGCAAGTTATGTGGTAAGTGAGTTAATCGCTAAGGCAGGAAAGCCATTCACCGAAAAGCAGTTTAAGGATTTTATGTTAAAAGTAGCTGAAATATTGTGTCCAGAAAAGACAGGCTTTTTCAAAAATATCTCCTTATCAACAAACGCCGTGGCAGAGCAAATAGGCAAGTTATCAAATGACATTTATGATCAGTTAGGTGAGAAAGCTAAAGTTTTTACAGCATAATCCGTGGCGCTTGATGAAAGCACTGACAAAACTGACACTCCTCAACTGGTGATTTTCATTAGGGTTGTTAATTCCCACTTTGATGCGAGTGAAGAATTGCTAAGTTTATGTACGATTCACGGCCATACCACAGGCAATGATATATAGTTGTGCTTGAAAGTGTGTGAACCCTGTAGAATTTTCTATATTTCTGCATAAATATGACCTAAAACATCATCAGATTTTCACTCAAGTCCTAAAAGTTCATAAAGAGAAACCAGTTAAACAAATGAGACAAAAATATTATACTTGGTCATTTATTTATTAAGGAAAATGATCAAATATTACATATTTGTGAGTGGCAAAAGTATGTGAACCTTTGCTTTCAGTATGTAGTGTGACCCCCCCCCATTTGCAGCAATAACTGCAACTAAACGTTTCCGGTAACTGTTGATCAGTCCTGCACACCGGCTTGGAGGAATTTTAGCCCATTCCTCCGTACAGAACAGCTTCAACTCTGGGATGTTATTGGGTTTCCTCACATTAACTGCTCGCTTCAGGTCCTTTCACAACATTTCGATTGGATTAAGGTCAGGACTTTGACTTGGCCATTCCAAAATATTAACTTTATTCTTCTTTAACCATTCTTTGGTAGAACGACTTGTGTGCTTAGGCTCATTGTCTTGCTGCATGACCCACCTTCTATTGAGATTCAGTTCATGGACAGATGTCCTGACATTTTCCTTTAGAATTCTCTGATATAATTCAGAATTCATTGTTCCATCAATGAAGGCAAGCCGTCCTGGCCCAGATTCAGCAAAAACAGGCCCAAACCATGATACTACCACCACCATGTTTCACAGATGGGATAAGATTCTTATGCTGGAATGCAGTGTTTTCCTTTCTCCAAACATAACGCTTTTCATTTAAACCAAAAAGTTCTATTTTGGTCTCATCCGTCCACAAAACATTCTTCCAATATCCTTCTGGTTTGTCCACGTGACCTTTAGCAAACTGCAGACGAGCAGCAATGTTTTTTTTTTGGAGAGCAGTGTCTTTCTCCTTGCAACCCTGCCATGCACACCATTGTTGTTTAGTGTTCTCCTGATGGTGGACTCATGAACATGAATATTAGCCAATGTGAGAGATGCCTTCAGTTGCTTAGAAGTTACCCTGGGGTCCTTTGTGACCTCGCCGACTATTACACACCTTGCTCTTGGAGTGATCTTTGTTGGTCGACCACTCCTGGGGAGGGTTACAATGGTCTTGAACTTCCTCCATTTGTACACAATCTGTCTGACTGTGGATTGGTGGAGTCCAAACTCTTTAGAGATGGTGTTGTAACCTTTTCCAGCCTGATGAGCCTCAACAACTCTTTTTCTGAGGTCCTCAGAAATCTCCTTTGTTCGTGCCATGATACACTTCCACAAACATGTGTTGTGAAGAGCAGACTCTGATAGATCCCTGTTCTTTAAATAACACAGGGTGCCCACTCACACCTGATTGTCATCCCATTGTCATCCTACCTGACTCTAATTTCACCTTCAAACTAACTGCTAATCCTAGAGGTTCACACAATTTTTGCCACTCACAAATATGTAATATTTCATCATTTTCCTCAATAAATAAATGACCAAGTATAATATTTTTGTCTCATTTGTTTAACTGGTTTCTCTTTATCTACTTTTAGGACTTGAGTGAAAATCTGATGATGTTTTAGGTCATATTTATGCAGAAATATAGAAAACTAGCCAACCCACGGCGTAACATACGCCGCATAATTATGTATTGATGGGTGAACACTTGCTGAACGACACAGTTGTCCAAATGGGGTGGGTTTGTGGATACCAGTGTGAGTGAATGAAAAGATGGACCTCTGGAGAAAGCAACATACAATTGTCCGTGACTGAAAGCGGGATCGCTCTCTCTCAGCAGCAGGCGAGCCTCCCCAGCCCCCAACCTCTCTCAGCAGCACACGAGCCTCCCCAGCCCCCCCCTCTCTCTCAGCAGAACCCGAGCCCCCTCACCCTGTCTCTCTCAGCAGCACGCAAGCCTCCCCAGCCCCCCCTCTCTCTCTCTCAGCAGCACGCAAGCCTCCCCAGCCTCCCCCCTCTCTCCCTCTCTCTATCTCAGCAGCACGCAAGCCTCCCCAGCCCCCTCCCTCTCTCTCCCTCTCTCAGGAGCACACGAGCCTCCCCAGCCCCCCCCCCTCTCTCTCAGCAGCACGTGAGCCCCCTCCCCTTCTGTCTCTCAGAAGCACAGGAGCCCTCTCTCTCTGTAACATTGCAGCAGTTGTATAAACACTTTTTTTTAAAATGAGTTTTAAGCACAGGGGGGAAAAAGAACATTTCAATAAATCCGAACTTTATTTAAAAGCCAAGCAAGATAGTAACATTGCAGGAGTTCACCATTTTTAATCAGGCGACTGACAGTAGTGGAGTCAGGCACAGAGAAGGTCAGCTGCAGAGAGAGCGTCTTGACTGTTGCAGGGCGGTGAAGCAGGTGAGACACTAATGAAAAAGAGGCACAGGGTTTATTGGTTTTTAAAGACTGCTTCATTGTGTTTTAACCTCAGTTTTAAAGGATTGCGCGGCTCTCTCTGTCGCGCTGCCTGTGTTTGTGTGACTGTGTCGCGCTGCCTTTGTGTGCGTGGCTCTCTGTCGGGCTGCCTGTGTGTGCCTCTGTCTCTCTCTCTGGTGCTGCCTCTGTGTGAACCAAGGTTCCACTGAGGTTGACTAATGAAAAGTCAACGTGGGTCAGAGCTGTATGTACACTGTGGCACAGACAAACAGAAATGACGGCATGTTTTCGGAGGCGTCGCGTCCGACTTGGTGGGCGTGGCTCTGTGAGTTGTCGTCGTATCCAATGGGCTTAGAGTTGGTGGGCGTGGCTCCTTCCTGCGTGCGCCATGGGTGTCTTACTTGTCGGCGGCTTAGTGAATCCACGCCCCCTTCCGGCGTGCTTTCCATGGTTGTCTTGCCTTAGTGAATTATATATATAGATTCTAAAGGGTTCACAAACTTTCAAGCACAACTATATATCAGCTTCTGTGTGACGCATTTGAGTGTGCTGGTTTGCCATGGAACAAACTGGTAGGCATCACCACAGATGGAGCTCCGTCCATGACAGGCAAACAAAATGACTGGTAGCGGTGGTCCAAAAAAAATTAGAAGAGGATTAAGCTGATCCAGCAGTAGTTTTACACTGTATTATTCATCAACAAGCACTCCGCAGCAAATACTTAAAATTTGAACATGTCATGTCTGTTGTTCTGAAATGTATTAATTACATCAGGTCAAGGAGTTCAGAGCCATTTTAGATGAAATTGAGTCAACTTATGGTGAGGTGCATTGGATCAGCATGGGAAATTTCCTGAAGAGATTTTTTGTGTTGAGAACAGAGGTGAAAAATTCCATGGCATATGGCAGAATGGATGTTCCTTAGTTGGAAGATCCACAGTGGCTCATGGACCAGGCTTTCTTAGTGTACGAGGGGGGCTCCGCCCCCTGCTCGCTTCACTCGCCTACCCCCGGCGTTGGGTATCCTGAAATACATTAGTCGAGGTCGTTCGTCTTGGACCCGTGCCCGCTTTGCTTCCGCAGTTTCAGACGTGCGTTGTAAGCGCCTGCGTTCATTGATCTTATCCAGGTGGGCTCGTGTTTGTATCGTTGAGCTGTATTGTGTTTGCATTCGGTGTAAAGCGTTCAGCGGTTTGTACAATCCCAAGCAGCACATTATTCCTAACTTCACTCTGCAGTAGTGCCACTCACAATATGGCGGTGATGCCTGCGCCGTTTGCAGACCCCTTTTCAGCTGATGTGAAGAGTGTTCCATGTTTGTTCCAAATGAAACTTATTGACTTGCAGTGCAATAATGAGCTAAAATCTAAGTTCAGGGAGGCACAGGGAAAAGCAGACTTGACTGGGCAGTTTCTGAGAGAATTACCTCCATCCTTTCTAGAACTGTCCAAAATGGTCAGGCCTTTTTGGAAGCACATATCTGTGAGAAACTTTTTTCCCCAACTATTAACTTTAATAAATGCAAGTATAGGTGTAGGTTTACTGATGCTAATCTTGAAGCTGTACCCAGAGTTTCCACTGTAAACTCGATTAGAGCAAATGTGGCAAGGCTGTATGAGCAGAAATGCTGCCAGGTTTCTGGACAGAAATAGACTATCTATCTATAAGTTGAAATGTATTCAGGTATTGCATGTGTTAGGTTAATGCAAAGTTTTTTTAAATTTATTTAAATTAATTTAATGAAAAAGAATTGCACATTTAAATGTAATGTATTTAGAGTACAGTTTGCATTTTGAAAAAATGTTAGTAATGGAAATAAAAATAGATTTTGTTGTAATTGAACATACATGTGGCCCTGTATGACATGACAATACCAGCAATGGCCCAAAGCCAATTTGGCTTTGAGATCCCTGCTTTACAGGTTGCAAAAATTAATAGTAAGTAATTTAAACATTTTTACAAAGCATAGTGTATGGGTGCAGCAGTGGTAGTGATGTTGTCTAATAATAAGAAGACAAGGGTTTACCTCCTGGGTGCTCACTGCATGAAGTGTGCATGTTCTTCCATTGTCAATGTGGGTTGCCTACCTTTGGCCCAATGCTCTGCTGGGATATTCTCCAGTTTCGCCACAACCCTGCTTGGGTTAAGTGGGTTTGGAAATGAATGGATGAATGTAAGTACAATGCCATATATTTTATTCAATTCATAATAAATATATATAATGTATAGCTAATGTCCTATAAATGAAAATATGTAACAATGTCAAACATATTTAATGTAAAAAATAAACAAATAAACAGCAATCAATTGTGGTTGCTCGTTTCTGTTTTACATTCTTTTTTTATAAAATATTTAGCAGCCTTTCTCTTATTTTTTTATTGGCTTTCTAAAATATCAATCCTTTATCTTGTATTCATCCATCCATCCATCCTCTTCCGCTTATCCGAGGTCGTGTCCTGGGGGCAGCAGCTTGAGCAGAGATGCCCAGACTTCCCTCTCCCCAGCCACTTCTTCTAGCTCTACTGGGAGAATCCCGAGGCGTTCCCTGGCCAGCTGGGAGACAGTCCCTCCAGCGTGTCCTGGGTCTTCCCCGGGGCCTCCTCCTGGTTGGGCATGCCCGGAACACCTCACCATGGAGGCATCCTGATCAGATGCCTGAGCCACCTCATCTGACTCCTCTTGATGCGGAGGAGCAGTGGCTCTACTCTGAGCCCCTCCTGGATGACTGAGCTTCTCACCCTATCTTTAAGGGAAAGCCCAGACGCCCTGTGGAGGAAACTCATTTCAGCCGCTTGTATTCGCGATCTCGTTCTTTCGGTCACTACCCATAGCTCATGACTATAGGTGAGGGTAGGAACATAGATTGACTGGTAAATTGAGAGCTTTGCCTTATGGCTCAGCTCCTTTTATACCACGACAGACCGATGCAGAGCCCGCATCACTGCGGACGCCGCACCGATCTGCCTGTCAATCTCATGCTACATTCTTCACTCACTCATGAACAAGACCCTGAGATGCTTGAACTCCTCCATTTGGGGCAGGATCTTGCCTCCCACCCTGAGAGGGCACTCCACCCTTTTCCGGCTGAGGACCATGGTCTCGGATTTGGAGGTGCTGATTCCCATCCCAGCCTCTTCACACTCGGCTGTGAACCAATCCAGAGAGAGCTGAAGATCACGGCCTGATGAAGCAAACAGGACAACATCATCTGCAAAAAGCAGTGACCCAATCCTGAGTCCACCAAACCGGACCCCCTCAACACCCTGGCTGCGCCTAGAAATTCTGTCCATAAAAGTTATGAACAGAATCGGTGACAAAGGGCAGCCCTGGCGGAGTCCAACTCTCACTGGAAATGGGTTTGACTTACTGCCCGCATTGCGGACCAAGCTCTGACACCGGTTGTACAGGGACCGAACAGCCCTTATCAGGGGGTCTGGTACCCCATACTCCCGGAGCACCCCCCACAGGATTCCCTGAGGGACACGCTCTAACGCCTTTTTCCAAGTCCACAAAACACATGTAGACTGGTTGGGCAAACTCCCATGCACCCTCCAGGACTCTGCTAAGGGTGTAGAGTCCACTGTTCTCTTGTATTCAGATATAAAGAAATAATTATTTCTAGCAAAATATATTGGTGCTGGTTCATTTTATTAACATTGCAGTACTTTGAAGAAACAATCAAAAAGAAGTAAACAAATGTATCAGAAGAATGTTGATTTTACTTGTTTGTTATGAAAGTCCTCGAGAGTCTGTGTATTGTTCTGTGTAATGTCATTGTAAGTGTCTTATCACAACTGTAGTGCCAAACATATTTTCTTTAGTTCCATCATGGTTGGCTTTTTCCTGGATCCTGTTCCAGATAGTATATCTTACATTTTGACACACTTCGAAAGGCTTCCAGAGCATAGCCGTATTGTAGTTGCTGCAGGTTCAGGATTTTTTCACTCTTTTTACTGTATGTTCGTCTTTCTGTGCTAAAGGACACTTCTAACATTCCTGTTAATGTGCACACCCGGCTTAACACACACACTTGCACAGTGGTTGGGCATTAATGCTGTTTTTTTGACCCCCATACTTTACTCACATGAGGAAAGCCAGGAAGTGCAGTCAACAAGAGCGCTGCTTACATTTTACTTAAATTGTAAATCCGACTAGCGATTTTGAAGTTCGAACTGCCGATTATGCATAATGATCAAAAACTGGCCATTTCCAATCCACTGCTGAAAAACTGGTGAATCTTTGAAGTGTTTGACATTATTGGTGACAAGGGGCCAAAAATTGTGGCAAAATGTTGAAAATGGTGGCCAGTGGCAACTGTTAGCATCAAACCCTGCATTATAGCAAATCTTACTTTTTTTTTTCTCTCTAATTGTGTTTTTCTTCACTCAAGATCAAGTAATTGTGTATAGTAATGATTTTATTCAAAAAGCCTGGTAACATACACACCCCTAAAGACAAGAAGAAATTAAGCAGGAAATGGATTAATGCTTGGATTAGCATTAGTATTATCATGAAAAAAATCAAAAAGTAGGCATTTATCTGTATTGTCCTTAACTAAATGTGCTCAACCATTGCTAAACCTGTGTAAGCTTAGGTGTCTTTGAGCAATTTATTTCATATTAAATTACATTATTTTTCTTTACTTTGTATAGGTAAGTGTATCTGATCTGAATAAGTGGATTTTTAACGTGCGTTTTTTAGTAGAATCAAGAAGTCAACGAAATTTAAAAACTGACCAGTCTTTCAGAATATTCTCCCAATAGGTTCTTTGGATTTGATTAAGTCTGATAAAAACGATAGTGTATAGCAGTTTCATTAGTGCTGTATTAGATATGTTAGTAATCCTTACCTTGGATACAGTCAAATGAAATAAGTCAATATATATTTCAATCAGTGGCTCAAGTGTCACAGTAATGGAAATTTATACCTGACCACCACTATAATCTTTAGCACCGGTGGTTTTAAGAAGGAATATTCTATGATGTGGATTAAAGAAAATCATTCAATTATTGAATGGAACAATTTAGAGAACTGAAAGCTTTAGTAATGAATAAAGAAAGTGAAAAGCCTCAAACCCGAAAGAAACTTAGTTAAATAGCTTTAGAACCTTTATATTGGGGCATCAGGCACCCCTAGAAACAGATGTGCATGGTACACTGGTAGAAATGAGACATAGCCAGAACAAATTTTTGTATGTTACTTTTACCACAGTACAACTGTGAAGGTGGGAAAAGAAGGTGAATAGTAAAAAATTGGGCTTTCTTCGTGAACGTGGAAGGATTGATGCAGCATGATACTTGGATATGAATGATATGCCTTTTTATAAAAAAAAAAATATATATATATATATATATATATACATGATTTGAGTACACCCATATTGAAATGCAAATGGAATTATTGAATTACACACGAACGCTCACACACATAAACACCATTTTACAGCACAACACAAACAAAGAAAACCAACTGGTTAGTCTCTTATTTTATATAGTCGGTATAATGTCTGTGTGTCATATTTTTACACAACTTAGAATACAAAGAGCATAGCCAGCATTTATTTAAGCTGTACTCTTTAGTGCTGCGCTTTGTTCCAGCCCAATATGCCCACTCGTTTTGTTCTTCCTAATGTCAAATTTTTGCTGACTGAGCACCTTGCATAGTGACAACTTTGCTGGTCTCAGACACTTGGCACACTTTGATACAGGCTGCATACTTTGCATTCCAAGTTGTGTGAAAATATTACATGTCAAATGGTACTTTTTCTATGAGATTTTTACACTGCTGAAAGACCGGTTTCACTTTAAAACAGTATATATATTTTATTTACGTAATTAATTATTATTATTATTATTATTACATTTTATGTGACTGTTCAGATATAACAAAAATAAACCTTGTTTGATCTTAAGTTTAAAAAAGACCTTATTAATCATTTTGATATACATTAATCTTAATCTTAATTTTAGAGGTTTTTTAGGTCTGTAACTTTATGTACCATAATTGTCCAAAGTTTTATGAATATATTTATACTGTATATAATGTTGCTTACATTGCCCACCTGCAAAGAAGGAATACTATAAGATGTCAGGGATTATTAGTTCCATACAGGTAACATTTGAGTGTTTAGATTTTTCTGTTCTCAAATTGCTGCGGTGGGTTGGCACCCTGCCCGGGATTGGTTCCTGCCTTGTGCCCTGTGTTGGCTGGGATTGGCTCCAGCAGACCCCCGTGACCCTGTGTTCGGATTCAGCGGGTTGGAAAATGGATGGATGGATGGATGTTCTCAAATTGTACATGAAAGCTATCTTTAATAATTTTTTTTGGTAATTATTTTTATGAGGTTGTTCTTCATCTTCTTCAATTAGAATTGTTTTTTACCCTGTACTTGGAATTCACAAATTATTCTGCTGTTTTGTTTACTTTTAATCAGCTTGGCTTTAGCCAACAACAGTACCCTGACCATTGGGACCATTGATGAAATTCAGAAGTTGCACATCCGGACAGTACCACTGAATGAATCTCCCAGGTAACAGTGCTCATATGTACCATATGGGCAAGTCAGTCTCATTTTGTTGATAAAATATTGCAGACATAAATCAGTGCTCTTGTTTAAAAAAATATCTTTAGGTCTCATTTTGTTGATAAAATATTGCAGACATAAATCAGTGCTCTTGTTTAAAAAAATATCTTTAGGTAACTGTTAAGAGACATGTTGTTTAAGTGTCCTTGGATTTTCCTCTCAAGTGTTATTGTTGTTCATCCAGAAGAGTACTACCCAAAAAGATGAAACACTTAGTAACTCAGCAGAAAAAAAAAGCTTTTTGAGATAATCCATATACTGTATATGGACACAGCCAGTGTAGCTGCATGAATGATTAAAATAGGAATCTAAATTAATTTCAGACCACTAATACAACAAGAACAATGCTCCATTATTTTGATTATATTGAACATTGTTTTCAATTTTATTTAGTATTGTAAACTTTTTAAATTATAAATGTCTAACTTTTTGATAGCAGTCTTTTTAACTCTGAAAATCATTCATTGATTTTGAGGAAACTTACCCTTGTCCATCATTTCCACTCCCTTATTCAAAATCGTAACACTACAAAATACACTAAGACAACTGCACTAATTGGTCACATCATCACACTCTCAAAGCAAAAAAAGTTCCATGTATTTTATTTTTAATTTCTCAACCAATTCTAAAAAAGTATAAAAGTGTTAATAATGAAGATTTTTTTTTACCATGAAAATGTAGTAGGATTTTTTTGCTTCCCTAAGGTATAAATTGAAACAGTGACAGCTTATCTATCCTGCGCAGTAGTTTTTACTTTCTCTGTGCGTTTATGTCTCTGCCTTTGCTTATGCTTGCTGCTCCCAACATTTTTTGTGTTCCCTCTGGTATCACCCAACAAGTCCTTGCAAAGCATCATTCAGGGCCAGCACTTTTAAATAACACTGCCTAAGACAAGGTAAATTTTTGAAGCCAACCCATGGGACATTACAAGACCTGACACAATGCACTTCATCTACATACAATATGTGTTGCAATACAAGCTTCATAATTCAATGCTCTCATTTATTGAGTCCACCTAACAAGGGACAAAATATTAAATTAATATGTATTTTTGAAAAAAATTAAAGATTAGCTTTAAACCAGTAATTGATTGCATCCGTTTGACCCCTGAACAATATATATGCTTAGTGTTGTGATTGCAAAGTTGAATGTTTAACGAAACTTGGTTGTTTTACTCTTCCTGCACACTTCTGTACCTTGGTATTTTCATTATATGTCTTGTCCTTCTTAATTATACATGTGCTTTGCAAACTTAAAAGGCATTTAACAGACATTGTTCATGTGGCTGACACCTTAATAACATTTCAGAAATTAACATTTAACAATAATAAATATACACACCAGACAATATGTGAATATCAGGAAAATTATCATCATTATCATACCCTGTCACATAGCCTCAGAATGTGCATGTGCCATTTAGATTATGTGTAATTTGAAAATTTACAATGAATATATTTCTCAGAAGTTCTAAATGCAGCATATAATAAATAAGGAACTTGTTGTGTATGTAATTGTTAAGGTTCATGTGTCGACAAGACCTTTTTCCATAATTTTGCAGGCACTTTGAAATACTTTTTTACAAACTGTAATCTGGTCATCCTGTTTTTGTGGCTAACTAGTGGTTTACATCTTGCAGTGTGGCCACAGTATTTCTGTTTATGTAGTCTCTCACACATCCACATCTGCCTCCAGAAGAGATTAATTTGTTAGTCAGGCATTTGGGGCTTTTTATTTACCATGGTGAAAGTCTGCAATGTGCACTTTAATCACTTCTGAACTGTTTGATTTGTAATTTTAAACTGTGGAACAGAGGGGTAAATCAAGGGAAAATGTGTCTTTGTCCCAGATATTATAGAGGGCACTGTATTTGGTAAGTTTAAGCCTTTTTTTTTTTTTCATACTTGGACCCAAGTTACCTTAAACTCTGTTGTAAGGTGCAAGAACAGACAAGGTATTTTTGTAAATTTGCATAAAAAAGCTTTACTTTAGAACACAGTTAATTAATATATAACTTGATGGTGAAGAAATAAGTTTGACTTGAAAAAATAACTTTAACATCATGACCTTCTTAAATGAATATTTTGGCAATATCTGTGGTTGATGCTATACTTTATAATAAGGAAGCTGTACTATCTAAGAATGATGAAGATAAAGGCAAGATCTCCAGACTCAACAAAGTTTATATCAAAAAGTGCCTAGATCTGTAACAATGTAGGGAGGTTGGGAGCATGCGCTGATAGGGAATGGTGTCTATTATTTAACAACAACAACATTTATTTATATAGCACATTTTCATACAAAAAGTAGCTCAAAGTGCTTTACATAATGAAGAGAAGAAAAATAAAAGACAAAATAAGAAATTAAAATAAGACAACATTAGTTAACATAGAAAGGAGTAAGGTCCGATGGCCAGGGTGGACAGAAAAAACAAAAAAAAACTCCAGAAGGCTGGAGAAAAAAATAAAATCTGTAGGGGTTCCAGGCCACGAGACCACCCAGTCCCCTCTGGGCATTCTACCTAACATAAATGAAATAGTCCTGTTTGTAGTTCGGGTTTTTCACGGAGTCACTTGATGCCGATGGTCATACAGACTTCTGGCTTTTAATCCATCCATCATTGTTGGAACATCATGGTGCTTTGGGTAGATGGTGGTGGCGCACGCCACCACCAACAGGACACCGGAAAAGGAAACAGAAGAGAGAGTAGGGGTTAGTACAGATTTTTGAATGAATAGTTATTATAATGAATTGGATATACAGAGTATCAGGAATAAATTTCAGTGAAGTTATGAGAAGGCCATGTTAAAATAATGTGTTTTCAGTAGTTTTGTAAAGTGCTCCACTGTATTAGCCTGGCGAATTCCTACTGGCAGGCTATTCCAGATTTTAGGTGCATAACAGCAGAAGGCCGCCTCACCACTTCTTTTAAGTTTTGCTCTTGGAATTCTAAGGAGACACTCAGTTGAGGATCTGAGGTTACGATTTGGAATATAAGGTGTCAGACATTCCGATATATAAGCTGGGGCGAGATTATTTAAAGCTTTATAAACCATAAGCAGAATTTTAAAGTCAATTCTGAATGACACAGGTAACCAGTGTAGTGACATCAAAACTGGAGAGATGTGCTCAGATTTTCTTTTCCTGGTAAGGATTCTAGCCGCTTCATTCTGCACTAGTTGCAAACGATTGATGTCTTTTTTTGGTAGACCTGAGAGGAGTGCGTTACAGTAATCTAGCCGACTGAAAACAAACGCATGAACTAATTTCTCTGCATCTTTCGATGATATAAGAGGTCTAACTTTTGCTATGTTTCTTAGGTGAAAAAATGCTGTCCTAGTGATCTGATTAATATGCGATTTAAAATTCAGATTACAATCAACAGTTACCCCTAAGCTTTTTACCTCCGATTTGACTTTTAATCCTAATGTGTCCAGTTTATTTCTAATAGCCTCATTGTATCCATTATTGCCAATCACTAAGATTTTGTTTTTTTCTTTATTTAATTATTTATTTAAAATCTCAAATAGTGAATGGAAATCTTCCATTGACAAAATATACTCTTCATCTGTTTGTGCAAAGAATGGTGTAATTGTACACTTCCAAGTCTTGACTAAGATTATATAAATATATCGGAGACTAAACTAAATGTCCCTCCCTCAGATGTTCTGGTTATTTTTCAGTCAGTTTTGGATTAATAATTATTCTCAATTCTGTAACAAACAATATTTTTCAGTATAACACCTGATGGGATAGTGGTCTTTCATCAGAAATATATTGTGATATGTAAATACAAACATTGTTTGCTTTATGTCTTATCTTACTGACTCAAATAAAATGAAATAAAAATATTCAAAAAAAATTTTTTCTGCAAGAAATCATAGAAATCATTTTCAAGATTTGGACAGAATTTATAACACAGCTGTAAAATTAACAAGCTGCATTAACTTTCTGATGCTGCAATACCTAAAATAAATATTTCACATTTGGTTCTTTGATCACATAGTTATTCAAAGTGTGTGTGAGATGTGTATTAAGAGTGATTTAAAATGTAAGTGTTTGGAATAAAACACTGATTAAGCCTTGGAGCATTTGTGTATAATGCTCAAAGATCTCTGTGCATAGTTATTTGTGCATAAATCTTTGTCCATAATTCTCTCAAATTATCTTAATCTAATTCAGGGTTAAGGGTGGGCAGAGCTTGTCCTTGCAATATTTATTGACTAGTTTACAATAAACAGTTAACAGTTCTTTATTGATTTCAATGAAAATCCACACAGAATAAGTTGCAAAATCAACTTCTCTATTCATGAGGCAGCAATACCACCACTGCACCCATGTGCTGTCCTTGACAAAATCAGTGTAATTAAAATACACCTTGCTCTTTGCAAAATGTTGAAGTTTAACATATTTGACGTTTTCTATTCTTGGTTTAAAAAAATAT
The DNA here is from genome assembly GCF_900747795.2 of Erpetoichthys calabaricus. Taxonomy (NCBI): domain Eukaryota; kingdom Metazoa; phylum Chordata; class Cladistia; order Polypteriformes; family Polypteridae; genus Erpetoichthys; species Erpetoichthys calabaricus. The sequence continues at coordinate 183,940,277 of NC_041395.2, forward strand.
TTAGTGCTAAATTTACATTTTACCAGCTTTCAGTTATTTTATTAAAGAACTAATCTTAAATTATTGTGGCATTCTCAACAATTAGTCTACGTTTACTTAAAACATAAAGCCAAATCCATCAATCTTTCCGAATAACTCATAGTTGAAAGTCTTACATACTGTATCTCCTGTGTACTTTCCAGAGCTTTCTTGATTCCACTTAAAGTATGGAAAATGTGGATAGCAAAACCTCTTAGATTATGTCAGATTTGGACTAACAAGTATGTTTAAGCATTAACCCCTATTAGGTGCATTCAAATATAATTCACAGAGCACCTATTGTGACAGCATGTCTGTCTGCCCGTCTGTCCACATCAAACAATTCAGCCCCCGTAGACCAATTTTGCTGAAATATAGAAAATTTATTCTTCAAGGAAATTTGTCGAGACATTTCAGTTTTTTTATTTTTTTATTTTATAATTTGCAGAGATTATACAGCAACAAATAACTTAAATCTGTAAAAGCACCAGAGAATTTTAAAAGAAAGGAAAACAAAAAAAGAATACTAACCAAACAAGAATTGAACCCCCACCTGAGAGAGTGAGAGAGGTGAGCCAAGGGCAGAGAGGAAAAAATAAAAGAGAAACCTCTCCACTGCTATATACGAATGCTTATTCTAATTTTTGTTTTTTTTAATTAAGTCTTGGCATGTTTTAAAAGGGTTTGGACAGATCCTGTAAGCTAAGGGTGTATTCACACTGGCAATTCGTTCCATGCCCGAGCATGTTTGTCTGTATGTAACCCCGTAAAATCTACATCTTTTGACTAGTGTGATCACTATGTACTGGGCCACCAGTACCGTTACCTGGCCGGCTTGGAAGAGGTGGGCCCAAGCATGTTTCAGTAGCATTTGGGAACAGTGTGATTGCTAAATGTGCCTGAGCATGGAAAGCAGACATGATGTCAATGATGCAACAAGTCAGATAGTGCAATTCTCATTGCATTCAATGTCTTTTGAGTTTAAACAGGTTTTTATTCTCACCTTACACATGAACATGAAATGTAGTTAGCAAGAAAAGCTGCAAATTCTTCCTTTAACATCACTTGTCACCGTAAAAATTTCTGTAAGAGGGTAGAGCATTATCCTACCCCGTATGACTCCAAAACAACCACAAAATAGGTAAAATCATTTGGACATGCATGCTGTCACTTCGTGTTCGGATCTTGTTTTGGCTTTACTCGAAGTTGCATGGTCATGGTGAAAGTGTGCCTGGGCCCAGATTGTTAAGCGCAGTGTGAGTGTAGGCCAGTGGGGGAGTAGGTAGGGGGGAAAATCACGCTTGAACACTGTACAGAACAAACATGCCTAGTGTGAGTACACCCTTCTTCCAGTTTGAAAAAAATATAGATCATTAGTTACCTACTGAGATTAAAGGGGGGGGGGTGGGGGGTTAGGATTCTATTTTTGTTTTGAGCATGCTTTGTCTCTTGACATGTCAGAGGACTGGAATTCTGAAGTCTGGTCTAACCTTACCTGGGAAGGAAAAATGGTGGAAGGTTGGGGGGGGGGGGGGGAGGGGGGAGAGATGAGGGGAAAAAGGGAAAGAGAGCATGTTGCTCTTTATCAATTATAAGTGCCAACATATTGTCAAGCTCCTTAGCCATGATACCCTATAATGACGAAATTAAATCTGTTAAAGCTAACTTCTGAAATAACACACTTACTTAGGATTACAGAATTGTCGCAGATGTTCAGAAACTGTATTTCACTGACCAAACTTTGAACTTTGTAATATAGATTATCTACTACAGTGAAGGTTACATCTAATGCTGCAAAGACATTCACAGTTTTAATTGAGCTGTCACCCTGCACAAAGTTTTGAAATCTCATCTATTTTAAAATTGAAACAATTTAATTTGTGGTTTAAGTCACACAGAATGCTTTTTTCTATTTTTCCTTGACAGCAGTTACACAATCTTGTATATTTTGAATATTTTCAACTTTTTAACCTCTGATAGCCACTTCTAACTGTGAACAAACCCCCAGAACAGGTTAATGAAATACCAGCAGACTTTTTGTGCAAGACAAGAAGTCTTTTACACAGGCTACTAATCTGATGATAAATTTGGCATCTGCAAGTCCAGCTGGACATGTGAGGAAACTTTCCATCAGCACATTCTTTCAGCTTCACAAAATTTTCCTGGTGGCTTGACCACAAATGGAAGAGAACCAGTGCACTAGCGTTTCACACCTCCCAAAGCTTTAACCTATTGTTTCCCATGGACATTCACCAGTCTGTACACATTTTGTGCTAATCTATGAAAATGCAGGCATGGCAAGTATATTAACCCTGCTACTGCCTACTGGCTGTAAGCTGGTTATTAATTGTCGCCAGTCCGCAGAGCTCCACTTCTAGTAAAGCCAGAAGCAACCTCCTCTTCTATCTATTATTAATTGATCAAACCACTCAAAATCTTACATTAGACCCTCATAGTTCGATCAAAAGTTAATCAATCTAGGTGCTCAAAACTCCACTGAGAATCCCCTAGTTCACAAATAGATTATCTAACTACAACAGTGCACTTGTCAAAAAAGTTAAAAACCACATTAACTTAAATGATTTTCCTAACCATAAAATTATATGATGCAAGGAAAACAAAATGTTACCTAAATAATGAATGAAGTATTCTGTGGCATGACTATTTCTCTGACACTGTAATTTACTAGGGTGACCACATGTCCCTCTCTACAGCAGACAATACCAGTTTCAGGCTATGCGCCCTGATAAATAACTGAAGAATATCAGACTGCCCCAGTTTTTACAGGTTGCCCAACTAATAAAGTTTTTCTGTGCTGCAAACATTGTTTCGCTGAAACAAACATTATCACAATATATTTACAACAGCAAGCACAAAACTCCAAGACAGATTCCGGCTTTACAGCTAGTGTTATATGTTAACAACATTGCAACAAAGAACAAGAAGCAGACAAAATTCTATCACTGCCATTTATTTGTTTATTACTTCTAGCACTGTGTGCAATCCTATGTGTTCATTCGTGAAAGTGCTATTTTTCCCTGTGCCCTGATCACTCTCTGCTACATAAGAACATTAGAAATTTGACAAATGAGAGGAGACCATTCAGTCCATCAAGCTTATTAGTTTAGCTAACAGCTAAGCTGTCCCAGATGCTTTTTAAAGGTTGCAAGTTTTTTGCTTCAACTACATGTCTCTGCATTTTTACCAGATTCCCACAATTCTTTGCGTAAAGAAGTGCTTCCTGGCTTCTGTGTTAAATGCAATTCTTCTTAATTTCCACTGATATACTCTAGTTCATGATTCTCTATGATTCACTCTTAGTTTGAAATAATTCTGCTGCATCTACTTTATCATTGCCTTTGATAACTTTAAATACTTTCAGGATTTTAAATATTTGATGATGATGAGATAAAACAGGCATTATGAAAATATACACAAGTATCCCAGTTTGAAACTTTGAAATTCTTGTCACCCTATAATTTAATGTCACAGTGCCACATTCACCTGAAATCCATAATGGTCACTTGCTGTAATAAAGTGTTTGTCTGACTGAAATAGCTGTGTAAGTCCCATTTCATGGAAATTATTACAGCCAGACATGCTCAAGCACAGAAGGAATTAATCACAAAAAGTTCTATTTATTTATATTAATTAGCTTTTGCAAATTACAACTGTATATGAATATCGGGTGTGTGTATATATGTTTAAGTGTGAGTGTGAATAACAGTGGTCCCAATAATAGACTAGAGTGTATACTTTGCTCAGTCCCAGTGGGATAGTCTCTGGCACCTGCAACCCTAATATAAATTGAGAAAGTTCTGGAACCTATTTACTGAACTCTGACCATTGAGAGCTGCAGTGCCTGCATAGTCCTCGAACACACCTGAATGTTATGCCATGTGCACATTTTCTAACTTGTAACTTTCTGACATGCCAGAGCAGACATATTGAGGT
>NC_041395.2:183949248-183966748 GCF_900747795.2 Erpetoichthys calabaricus
GTTCAATTTTTTTTTTCGATTAGTCATGATTATTTGATGCCTGTGACCTGTGGTTGCACATCCTGTTCTGGGCTCCAGTGCATGTCTTACCTCATCTGCCCACATCTGTCCACCTGTGAATGTCACCCTGATGTCTCTGCATTAACACGATTAAAATAAATAATAGTCAAATTAAAATAACCAGTGAAACATATGAATTTGAAAATAATCCGATGTTTTTATATTAGTGTGACCATCACAATAAAGAAGAAATACATTAAACAATATAAACTAAAGTGCACATAGTCTTTAAACAAAAAAAAGTGCATTTAACTTAACCAAAAATGGCCACTGGTGTGTCTTAAAGTCCAAAAGTTTAAATAAAGCTTCAATTCAAGTAAAATTAAACAATAATGTACAGTTTATAAAAGATTCAGTTCATATATTCTTGATTGCAGTGCAGGAACATGAGCATTTCGACATGCTCTGGTGTGAGGCTGGCTCTCTTCTTTGAGACAATGTTCCTAGCTGCTGAGAAGAGACGCTCAGAGGGAGTAGAGGTAGCAGGAATACTCAAGAATGATTTTGCAGACAGAAAAAGATATTTTAATCATAACACTCTGAAGGAAAAGTGTTGTAGTTTATCACATCATGTATTATATTATGCCAAAATAAAAAAAATAACGGACTAAAATATGTAACAAGCTAATTACTGATTTACTCCAAAACACAAGCTACCTAACGTTAGTTAGAGATGGTTTACTATTCGTATGAACTCAAATACTTTACGAAAAAAGAAGAAAAAACACTAGGACGGCGTAGCTACTCCTATTCACTTGTTTACTATAGCTCCAAACACATTAGCAAACATAACTGAAATTATATTCACTTAACCCTTAAACCGCCATTTACCGCCGCAATTTGCCAACATGCCGGAGCCGAGTATATTCGGAAAAGTACATTTGTTGAACGCCGCAACCGGCTACAGTCAGTTTCCAGTGCAATTTGGAACCACGCCGAAGCCAAGTATATGCGGCGACGTACATTCATTGAACTCCTTTAGCAACTGGCTAAAGTTGTTTCTCAATGCAATTTGCCAGCACACCGGAGCCAAGTATATTTGGCGATGTATATTCATTGAATGCTGCAACCTGCTATAGTCATGTCTCAGTGCAATTTGCCAACACGCAGGGGGTGAGTATATTCGATGATGTACATTCATTGAACCCTGCAACCAGCTATATTTGCTTCACACAGCAATATGCCAGCACGCTGGAGCTGATCAGTCAGTGCCGTATTTTCGTTGAGCAGTCAGCTCACAAGTACTGCCGGCCCCGGCAAAACTGCAGCACCACTGTCTCTGGGATTCAGCCGCTGTACTATTATTATCATTATTATCATTCTTTAATTTAATATTATTTATTGTATCCGTATGCTGCTGCTGAAGAATGTGAATTTCCCATTGGGATTAATAAAGTATCCATCCATCCATCCATCCATCCATCCATCCATGCCTGCCTGCAATCATCAACGTTTACCTATGTGTGTTTGTATGCAGCCAGTTTAAGCATAGTTGACTCTGTGATTTACTGAATTTCATCAATGGCTTCAGTTCCACCTTGAACATATAATAGATTATTGCATTAGTTTTTTTTTTTTTTACATTTCATTTGCAGTGTGTTAAATGATCAGTATTGCAGTAATTGTGATGCTCTTTGCATGAAAAAAAAATGTGTCCCATTAAAATTTCATATTTTCTTTGTGAATTGCGATGTTTACTTTAAAAGTGCTGCTAAAAAGTATTTGGCGTCCAGGGGTACATTAACTCCCAAGTATGTGTCGGTTTAAGGGTTAACTGTCATTGTCAAAACCTTGATATACACACTATAGTGCAAACATCAACGTTAACATGTGACACTAACTTTACACGCTAAAACTTACCTCTCAAGAGACGGCAGGATCACAGCTCCAGGATGTTTACGTTTCAGATGCTCATGCATCGCGGTGGTGCTGCCGTGAAAAGAAAGCTCCGCTTTGTATAATCTACATTCAACTTTTTTTTTCTTTTTCAGTGAAGTGCTCCCACACTTTAGAAAGCTTCTGTTTCAGTTTTTTTTTACATCTCCTTCCCCCTCCTCTATCCAACTCACTATTGCAACCATGTTTATTTTCCTCTACATTCTTCTTCTACTCAGATGTTGTTCTTCATTGGTAGGACTGTGTGCAGTCTTGACAAACAATAACAAACGATACTGCGTCCAGACGTTCATGTAGTGCATTGCAGTTACAAAAACCAACGTGGTTCTTTGTGACTGGAGCCTCTATTGAAGGTTCTGTTTATGACGCGTCGACGATTTTTTGTAGTCAACATCGTCGATTATGTCTGCTAATCGTTGCAGTCCTAATTTAAGATGGTGAGAAACAGAACCTTTCAAAGAATTGTAAGTCAAGATTAGTTTTCTACTGAATCCGTGTGGCAACAGGAATCCAATGAAGAGACCAGAGCAGAGAAGTAAATGATAAACAGAAGACACCAGTTGATCCCACTGCATTCTGGAGAAGCTGGAGAGGTCATATAGCAGTTGAAGGAAGCCCTGATGGGAGAGAGCTTAAATAGACCAGGTGAGGGAGAACTAATGAGTACAACAAGGAGTTGTATCTCATAATTGGTGAGAAAGGGTCGATTGTCTGAATATTGCGAAGGAAGAAACAGCATGAATGGGTCAATGGAGGAATATATTGAATGAATGAAAGTGAGGTGTACACAGTACAGTGATCCCTCGCTATATCGCGCTTCGCCTTTCGCGGCTTCACTCCATTGCGGATTTTATATGTAAGCATATTTAAATATATATCGTGGATTTTTTGCTGGTTCGCGGATTTCTGCGGACAATGGGTCTTTTAATTTCTGGTACATGCTTCCTCAGTTGGTTTGCCCAGTTGATTTCATACAAGGGATGCTATTGGCAGATGGCTGAGAAGCTAGATTGCTTACTTTTCTCTCTCTCTTACGCTGTGATCCGGACGTATGGGGATTGAGCAGGGGGGCTGTTTGCACACCTAGACGATACGGATGCTCGTCTAAAAATACTGAAAGATTATCTTCACGTTGCTATCTTTTGTGCAGCTGCTTCCTGAAACGACATGCTGCACAGTGCTTCGCATACTTAAAAGCTCGAAGGGCACGTATTGATTTTTCACTGAAAAACAAACTCTCTCTCTCTCTCTCCCTGCTCCTGACGGAGGGGGTGTGAGCTGCCGCCTTCAACAGCTTTGTGCCGCGGTGCTTCGCATACTTAAAAGCCAAACAGCCCTATTGATTTGTTTGCTAGAGATTGTTTTCTCTATCTATGTGACATTCTGTGCTCCTGACACTCACTCCTTTGAAGAGGAAGATACGTTTGCATTCTTTTAATTGTGAGACAGAACTGTCATCTCTGTCTTGTCATGGAGCACAGTTTAAACTTTTGAAAAAGAGACAAATGTTTGTTTGCCGTGTTTGAATCACGTTCCTGTCTCTCTACAACCTCCTGTGTTTCTGCGCAAATCTGTGACCCAAGCATGACAATATAAAAATAACCATATAAACATATGGTTTCTACTTCGCGGATTTTCTTATTTCACGGGTTGCTCTGGAACGCAACCCCCGCGATGGAGGAGGGATTACTGTAATCTTGATATTCCTGACCATGACTGATGGTGAAAAGGGATGCATCTTCAACAGCAATGCTCAGAGACAAATATGATGAAAGAGAATCAGAAGGGAACTTTAGGATATGTCATTTTGAAAGGCAAGTTTAAAGTGATGAGCATTCATCCATGATTATAAAGCAGAGAGACAGCTGGAGTTCTGTGCTGAAACCAGTGAATTGTGAGAGGAAGATCTGTCCCATCATCTGCATAGAGGAGGTAGGAGAAGCCATGAGAAAAATAACATTGCTTATGGAGCGAATGTAGAAAGAAAAGAGAAGTATACCAAACACCAATCCTTGAATCACACTCTGTGAAGTGCTTCTGTGGAAAAGAAAATGAATTAGACCAGGAGGCACAAAATGATTAGTCCAATGGCAGAACCATGGATTCTGAGTTTATTGAGGGATGAAGTGGGTTAGCAGTTTCAAAAGCTGATCAAATGTCAAGAAAGATAAGGACACAGGAGAGAGAAACAGCTTGATCTAAGAGGTTTCAACTAAAGCAGTACAGTCTCTGTAGAGTGACACTTGTGGAATCCAGATTGAAGAGTCTCTAGTAGTTTGTGGACTGTGCGTTGTAGAGTCTTGAAAAGGAGTGGCAGAAGGGGAGACAAGATAATTCTCACAGGCACATGGGTTGAGAGAGGGTTTTTTAAGAATGAGGATCACAGGAGACTTCTTGAAATCAGTTGGGAAGATGCAGAGGTCAGTACGGCACTAAAGAGAAGAGATGTAGGGGATGAAGAAAGGAGAAATGAACTGAAAAGATAAGAAGGAATAGGGACCAGTGTACGGGTAGTAGTTTTGTGGTTACATAGAAAGTCAGAAATGTCGGGGTCATTTATAGGAGAAGAGGAGGAAACAGAATAACAACACAGAGGTGAAGAGGATGTTTTAGGAGTTTTGAACTATTTTTAGGTGTCAGTGACTTGGAAGTTGATGAAGGAAGCAAAATCATTAGTTAAGATGGATGATGGTTTTCAAGCAGCAGAGATTAGAGCTTAAAGACTTATTTCTTAAATAGAATAAGTTTGGCACAACTACAACACTACCAGCTATACTGAGCAAGAAGGTGCAGGGCCTTGGTAAAAGATGTCACCATGGCTGAGCATCAGAGAACCTGTCTGAAGATAGGAGATACTTTTAGAAGTAAAACCATCACTGCAGCATTCTACAAAATCTGGGCTTTTTGGTAGAGTGACCAAGGAACACTTGAAAGTCCACTTGTAGTTTACAAAAACACCTCTAAAGGACACTCAGACTGTGTGAAACAAGATTCCCTGGTCTGATGAAACCAAGAATGAAGTGTTTAGTTTCAGTTCTAAGAGTCCATCTGCAGGAAACCAGGCACCACTCATGACTTCTGCAATACTCTTACTACTGTGAAGCATGGTGGTGGCAGCATTATGCTATGGGTTTTTTTTTTCCCAGGGACTGGGAAATTAGTCAGGATTAAGGGAAAGCTGAGCAGAACAAAATCCTTAATGAAAACTTGCTCCAGAACACTGTGGACTTTGGACTGGGTTGAAGGTTCACCTTCTAACAAGTCAATAACCATAAGCACAAAGCACAGGAGTTGCTTAGGGTCAACTTTGTGAATGTTCTTGAGTGTTCCAGCAAAAGCCCAGACTTGAACTCAATCGAACATCTCTAGTGGCACCTGAAATAGCTGTACACTGATGATCTCAATCCAACCTGACAGAGCTCGAGTGCAGCAGCAGAGAAGAATGGCAGAAAACCCCCAGTGCCAGGTGTGTGAAGCTTGTAACGTTATTCTCAAAAGACACAAGGCTGTAATTACTGCCAGTGGTGATTCAGCCTGTATTAAGTTAAGATGAGAATACTTGTATCAATGGGATTTTTAAATATATTTGTATTCTGAGGTATTGAGTGTTCCTTGATGAGAGGAAAATGTGAGTTCAAATGATTTTAGCACAAGACTGCAAAATAGCAAAATTTTAAAAAGTTAAAGGGGTCTGAATACTTTCAGAATAAACTGTGTGTTATACTGTATATAAAATGTATTACACATACACACTTTTAATATGGGTATACAGTAATCCCTCCTCCATCGTGGGGGTTGCGTTCCAGAGCCACCCGTGAAATAAGAAAATCCGCGAAGTAGAAACCATATGTTTATATGGTTATTTTTATATTGTCATGCTTGGGTCACAGATTTGCGCAGAAACACAGGAGGTTGTAGAGAGACAGGAACGTTATTCAAACACTGCAAACAAACATTTGTCTCTTTTTCAAAAGTTTAAACTGTGCTCCATGACAAGACAGAGATGACAGTTCTGTCTCACAATTAAAAGAATACAAACATATCTTCCTCTTCAAAGGAGTGTGTGTCAGGAGCACAGAATGTCACATAGATAGAGAAAACAATCTCTAGCAAACAAATCAATACGGCTGCTTGGCTTTTTAGTATGCGAAGCACCGCGGCACAAAGCTGTTGAAGGCGGCAGCTCACACCCCCTCCATCAGGAGCAGTGAGAGAGAGAGAGAGAGAGAGAGAGTTTGTTTTTCAGTCAAAAAATCAATACGTGCCCTTCGAGCTTTTAAGTATGCGAAGCACCGTGCAGCATGTCGTTTCAGGAAGCAGCTGCACAAAAGATAGCAACGTGAAGATAATCTTTCAGCATTTTTAGACGAGCGTCCGTATCGTCTAGGTGTGCGAACAGCCCCCCTGCTCAGTCCCCATACGTCAGGATCAGAGAAAGTCAGCGCAAGAGAGAGAGAAGAGTAAGCAATCTAGCTTCTCAGCCATCTGCCAATAGCGTCCCTTGTGTGAAATCAACTGGGCAAACCAACTGAGGAAGCATGTACCAGAAATTAAAAGACCCATTGTCCGCAGAAATCCGCGAAACAGCAAAAAATCCGCGATATATATTTAAATATGCTTACATATAAAATCCGCGATGGAGTGAAGCCGCGAAAGGCGAAGAGCGATATAGCGAGGGATCACTGTATATATTCATAAATGACATTCTGTACCAGCAGCACTGCAGAAACAATTTAAAATTTCATATATGTATTCAGAAAGTCTGTGGTAGTGGTGGGCAAAGTTAGAGGCAAAAGTCTTCTGAAACACAGTGTTGAAATGTTTTAAACAGTTTTGCTAGGACATGATTTTAAATGAGCATTTTCATTGAGATATATGTTATGATCTGCCCATTGCAAGGCATGTGCATGGTAAGTAATAAAAAATAAATGCAAACATATAACCTGTAGTATTAGTTTGTTTCTTGAGTTTTTAATGAGGTGGAACTGGAAGTGAACGCTGGCGTTTCTGTCTGCCACTGCTTGCCGGTGCTCTGTTTTGTGTACTTTTACTAGTTGTTTTTTAATCATTTTTTGCCTTTTGCATTGGATCTTCCTTCGCCTTTGCATTGGATTAAAAACTGATAACACGCATTTGCGTCCCTTGCCTCCTTCGGTCTTAACCTGTGTGGGTAAGTGGAATCTTTCTCACTGATTCTCTGCTCAAATAACTAGCTTTGATGAATAGGTGGTCGAAACTGCCCCTTGTCAATTGCTGAGTACTTGTGGAAATCCCAGTGGTAACGGTCTGCTGGCTAACATGTTATTTTAATTGAGCTGAGTGGGTACACAAGGGGTACATTGCTTTGCTTCCAGTCTGGAATTTGCTTGGGTGATTTCTAGAAATCTACTATGATAAACCTCAATTGGTTGTCATGGATTACTATGTCTTCTTTGCTATCTAATGCAGTCACATCTACAAAACAAAAATATTCGCCGGATGAATTGTATTGACTTCGACAAACTATGAATTGCCTGCTGATCTCCTGCTGCACTGCGGCATTCTCCGATGATCAGAGTACGTTCACTGGGGCTTTTCTCGTCGTTTTTGTCTCAGCAGGAGTAGCAGCGGGTCTGTTCCTTCACTTTGTTTTTGAGCGACGTGCTGATCATAACATGCTTATTCTAATGGTAAAATCACCAGAATATATGTCCATAGATGCTTTGAAGTTTGGATTATTTAATACTCTATCTATCTCTAACAAAGCTTTGCTGATTGGTGATTTTATCATAGACACTAAGATGGACTGTTTATCTCTTACGGAGACTTGGCAGCAACCGTGTGATTATTTTCATCTAAATCAAGCGCTCCCTCCAGAGTTTGTCTGCATCTCCAAATCCCATTCTTCAGGGAGGGGAGGCGGTCTCGCAATAATTCACCGCAAAGACCTAAAATTATTATCGATACCTCTTCCAGCGTATCCATCCTTTGAACTGTTAGCTGGCAACCTCTGCGGACCTTCACCTATTATAATTGCTGTTTTATACAGACCTCCTAAACTATCAAGTGTTTTTATTACAGAACTTTTTACTGTTTTAACAACTTTGTGTGCAATGTCTACTAATGTCATTCTAATGGGTGATTTTAACATACACGTTGATGTGCCAACTGATGCACTGACAGATGATTTTAATTAAATCCTTGACTGTTTTAATTTAATTCAATATGTCAACTTTTTGACCCATAACAATGGTAATATTTTAGACTTAGTTTGCTGCTCTGGTATCACACCTCACAATCTTATTCCTATTGAATTACCTATCTCAGATCACAAAATGATCACATTCTGATGTTAGCTTACCTCTCACTAAATTAAAGGTTCAGCATGTAATTTCATTTCGTAATGTCAAGCATGTAAACCCCTATAGATTTATTGCAATCCCAGCCTGTTTCTCCTTCTGCTACCACACCATCAGGATTAGTGGACCTTTACAATGCTGCTCTGTCCTCTGCCTTTGATATACTAGCTCCCTTAAAAACACGGACTGTTTCATTTATTCGCACTGCTCCCTGGTTTACACCTGAACTCCATCAGCTCAAAGCCATGGGCCTACAGTTGGAGCGCCTAGCTAAAAAGACGGGTCTTGTTGTACAAAAAGGAAATGTATTAACATCATATGTTAAAATACAAAAATGCTCTCTCTGCTGCTAAAACTGTATACTATTCTAACATTATCAATACAGGAGGGAATAATACTAGAGCTCTTTTTTCTACAATGAAAAGGCTAATTACACCACCAGAAAATGCCGCTTACCATAACCTCTCTGTTAAATACTGCTGCACTTTTTTGGATTTCTTCAACTGAAAAATTGAAAAAATCCACCAGCAACTTGCTTCCTCTGTCTCTGCTGAAAATGACATACTCTCCACTATCACCCATATTCCCTCACCAGCCACCCTATTCTCAGATTTCAGTTTACCATCTGAAAATAATATCTTGGAGCTTATAACAAAATCTAATTCTTCCACATGCCAATTAGATCCAATACCTACAAGCTTTGTGAAGTCCTGTCTGTCACATATTTGCCCCATATACTTAACTCTTCCCTTACTACAGGCACAGTCCCCCTCTCACTAAAAACAACCTCAATTATTCCAATTCTGAAAAAACCTGGTTTAGACCCAAATATCCTTAACAATTATCTGCCTACTAGGGGGCTCCGCCCCCTGCTCGCTTCGCTCGCCAACCCCTGGTGTTGGGAATGACAAAGAGCGTGATGTATGAATGAGATATAGAATAGTGTGACGGTGTAGATGATGCAAATAGAAAGCAAACAATAAAGTGTGTGGCACAGTGTAAAGGTTTATTTGAAAATTTCTTTGTACACGCCGTTTAAGTGTAAAAGGTAATTCCAGCTCAGAACTTGTAAGGTCATTTAAGATGGTTATTGTTGTGATCAGAGTCAAGTTTGTCAGAGCTTAGAAAGAGTTGTGTCTTTCCAGGAAGTAATGGAATGACTTGGGTATTTATGTTTTCCACATTAATATTTTTTGGACATAATATAGTGCGTTGTGTTAAAAGGGGCATTTGGTCTAATGAGATTGCTGTTCCAAATCTCTCTGTAACTAAGTCGTCGCAGATAAAGTCTTGAGGAATTGTAATAATATGTGGCTGAAGTCCATCTGTATTCGTGAGTGTACCATCTCTCAGTTGTAATAAGCAATTGTTATGATCTGGTTCTGGACATCGTATCTTTTTTACTAACTGTATCTTTTGAAAGCAATGCCAATTGTCTGCGTATTTTAAGGTGCACTGAACAATAGCTGAGTGCATGGCATCTGGAAGAATAGCTAATCACTGTCTAAAATCTCCTCCTCATAAAAGTACCTTTCCTCCAAATCGAATATTATTATTCATAAACGTTTGTAGAAGTTTATGAATGGTGTTGAGTAAGTGACTTCATGCCATTGTACATTCATCAATAATTAACATTTTTTCAAGACGGATGTCACGTGCAGTGCCACCGTTAATGTTCATAGTGGATACCGATTTGTAGGATCTAATGTAGTTGATAAAGATTTCACTTTCAGGTACATCATCAGTTATAAGCTTCTGTAGATATTCAGTATATGAATGTAAAGAAGGCAGTCTAATTTGACCCTTTTGACAACAACGTGTAAATGTATAACTTGTATTGCCAGTTGTTTCTTCAGGGAAGTGAACTGAATGACAATGACTGCAAATGACATTCATTAATCCGAATGAATTTTCCTGGTGTATGTTTTGCTTGTGCCGTTTGAGAGGCGCGTTGTTGCATGTGTAGTATTTGGGACGTGTTGTTTTGGAGCTGTAATCGATTTGCCTGTGCTGTGTGAGAAGCCCGTTGTAGCCTTCGCTGCCATCAACGTATGTCTGAGACGGGAGGTGTTTCGTTTTGAATCCGTGCCTGTTGCGATGCAGCACTTTGATTGATAGTTTGCGTCATGTGGATCTAGGATGTAGATTTGTGCATATTAAATGAAGTATTGTAGGATCTAATGCAGTTCATAAAGGTTTTACTTTTAGGTACATCGTTAGTTAGAAGCTTTAGATGAGCTTTGCGTTTTTGGAGTCGAGTCATTTTTTCTTTTAGAAATATGGATAAGTAATAAGGAGTATTGCACTCACTGTTAATATGGAGCCTTTTCTGCGGTTGAACGGTTAATAGTGCCTTATTGTAATGAGATCCACCTATGCTGCATAGCCGTCTATTTTGTTGTTTCTTTCGTGTTCGTGTGTTTGTTCCTGTTATCCTTTCCTTTTCGTTTTGTACCCGTGACCGTGTATTCATGACTTGTTTCTTTCTCAGCATGCGAAATATGGATAAGTAATAAGGAGGATCGCAGTCACTGTTAATATGTTTCCTTTTCTGCAGTTGAACGGTTAATAGTGCTTTATTGTAAGGAGATACACCAATGCTGACACCTATGCTGTCTAGTGTGAAGGTGTTGATGTTCACTTTAGAATATGTGGCTTTGGGTGTCACTTCTTATGGATGTGTGGGGGGGGGGGGGGGGGGGGGGGGGGTTAGGGATTGTTGTCGCGCGAGCGTCTTCTTTCTTTTTGTGTTCCTGTGTCTTGTTGAATGCCCCTGTTTGTGTGTGTCCCGTCCCTTGCTTGTAGGGTCTGTGGGGTGGTTTTGTGTTCTTTTTTTTGTGTTCCATGGGCTTGTTCAATCCCCCTCTTGGTGTGTGTCCCGTCCGGTGCCTGTAGGGGCGGGGGGGTGCCTTGCTGTTGTGCGCGAGCCTCTTTTTTTTTTTTTTTGGGTCTAGTTTCGTGTGCAATGTGTTTCGTGCTTTGCCTGCGTTTCCTCATTTCTCCATTTTTCCTGTGCTCATTCCTTTTTTCTGTGGTCTTGTCCGCCTCTCGCGGCCCCTCATCCGCCTCTCTCGCCCTCTTTTGTCCGCCTTTCTCGGCTCCTCAGCCGACTCTCGCGGACTCTTTTTGCGCCTGCGCAGTACGTCTTTTTGCAGCTACGGCCCATTGCCGGATGTGCCTGCGTCCATCATCCGGTTTAGCATTCTCGGTTAGTAATATGGATTTCAAATGTTCCATTCATATGTAAAGTTCTCAAAAAGATAGTTGCCTCCCAACTCCAGTCCCATCTTTCAAAAAATAACCTTTTTGAACAGTTTCAATCTGGGTTTGATCCTAAACACCGCACAGAAACTGCTCTGGTCAAAATCACAAATGGTCTTCTCCAGGCAGCTGATATGAGACTTTTATCAATTCTTGTGCTTCTTGACCTCCGCTCCACATTTGACATCATATCCCATCAGACACTTGAAACGACTAGCAAGTTTTGAAATCTGTGGCCTTGTCCTCCAATGGTTTTCTTCCTACCTCACTGATAGGAGGCAATTTGTTCAAATAAAGGGCTTTAAATCTGAGAATGCAATCGTTACTCAGGGAGTCCCGCAAGGTTCTGTTTTGGGGCTACTTCTTTTTCTCATTTATATCTTCCCAATAGGTAATATCTTCCGGCACCATGGTATTAAATTTCATTGTTACGCTGATGACACGCAGCTATATCTACCCACTAAATCCACTTCTGTTTTCCCTCCAGATACTCTTATGGCATGTCTCCAAGACATAAAGACATGGATGACTCACAATTTTCTCCAACTAAACAGCAATAAAACTGAGGTGCTCCACATTGGTTCTAAATCCACACTTGCTAAGGTTAACCAGTCTTCTATTTTAATTAACAATATTAACACAAGGGCGGCACGGTGGCGCAGTGGTAGCGCTGTTGCCTCGCAGTTAGGAGACCCAGGTTCGCTTCCTTGGTCCTCCCTGCGTGGAGTTTGCATGTTCTCCCCATGTCTGCGTGGGTTTCCTCCGGGCGCTCTGGTTTCCTCACACAGTCCAGAGACATGCAGGTTAGGTGGATTGGCGATTCTAAATTGGCCCTAGTGTGTGCTTGGTGTGTGTGTGTGTTTGTGTGTGTCCTGCGGTGGGTTGGCACCCTGTCCGGGATTGGTTCCTGCCTTGTGCCCTGTGTTGGCTGGGATTGGCTCCAGCAGACCCCCGTGACCTTGTGTTCGGATTCAGCAGGTTGGAAAATGGATGGATGGATATTAACACAAACATCTCTACCCAGGTGAAGAGCCTAGGTGTCATTCTTGACAGTACTCTCTCTTTTTCTTCACATATAAGTAATGTTTCTCGGACTGCCTTCTTCCCTCTTTTTCTTCCCATATAAGTAATGTTTGTCGGACTGCCTTCTTCCATCTCCGAAACATTTCTAGACTTCGTCCTGTTTTTACCCAACACAGTACTGAAGTATTGGTTAATGCCGTAGTCACCTCATGTATAGATTACTGTAATGCTATTCTATCCACAAAAATGTATTCATTGCTTACAACTTATTCAAAATTCTGCTGCCAGGATAATAACCTGTTCTAAATCCACTGAACATATTACACCTATTCTCTCTCAACTTCACTGGCTCCCTGTTAACTACAGAATACAATATAAAATACTACTCTTAACATTTAAAGCTCTCCACAGTCTTGCTTCCCCCTACCTCACTGATCTACTACAGACTTACACTCCCTCTCGTTCACTCAGATCCTCACCTGCAGCTTTACTTTCTGTACCACACATCAAACTCTATTCTATGGAAGCTCGAGCATCCTCTCATAGTGCTCCTCAACTCTGGAATTCTCTTCCCTCTCATATTAGTCAGCTTGACTCAATATCACATTTTAAAACTGTCCACAAAACTTATCTTTTCAAACTGGCATACCAATTGTGAATTTTGCACGGTTATCTTTGTTTATTTGCTAATTATTGCTTTTTGGTTTATCATTCTCTTTGTTTTATTTTACTAATATTGTTTAATTTCATGGTAATGTGACCTTGAGTGATGATAAAGGCGCGTATTAAATAAAATGTATTATTATTATTATTATTTTTTTTTTTTTAATGGGCTGTGATCTTTTTTTATTGTATATGAAAATATTTTTTAATAATTAGCATAATGCTAAAAGTATGTTTTAGCTTACATTGCTTAAAGTTGATTTTTATCTTATGAAATATGTTGTATATTACTGTTCTTGTGATGCTAACACCTTATATCAAATATTTAAAAAATGTCAAGGAAGAGTTAGTGTCTTTAAATTGATCTGGGGGTAAATTCCAAGAATTCAAAAGAATGTATTCTGTAATACAGTAGATGGCAAAAGGACTGTTTATTATCCTTAAGAATTTTTGAAGTCTTTTTAAGATGTGGGGGTTGCCACTAATGCTGAAGGGCCAAATATGGCTGTCTAATTTAAATCGCCTCATTACTACCAGTATTATATTTTGGTAGATTAAATAATAAAAGTTTTCATTACAAAATTTGAAGCTAATTTTTGTTTATACATTTTACCAATGGCTAACAAAAATATTACATTTACAAATTCACCCGGACAGTTCCAATGATTATTTTGATAATAAATTAATTTGGCGATTATTTTGTTGTTTAATCAATTAGATTGCTAAAAAGAAATTTTTTTTTTTCATTTGAGATTAAACTCAGACTTGTATAAAATTTTCAGAATTTTTTTATAACTATTTGTAGATATTTTTAATAAAATGTTTTTTTTTTATAAAACATTTTTATAGAATAATAAATTCACAAAAAACTAATAAATAAAAATACAGTTAGTAGCACTTCTGGCTCTGGTTATGTAATGAATGCAAACTGAATTTTCTTAAAAAAAAAAAAGCACAAAGTTTTCAATTAACTAACTAAACATCCATTGTAGCTTATGTGTTCAGAATCATATTAAATCAGCACTTCAAAATTTAAAATGTTATATGTTTTTTTTTTTGTTTCTGTGAAAGAGACTGTTTACTGGCAAAGCATCATGTAAACATCTGACCTCCAAAATATTCCACCATGGAGTCTGCTGCACCATCGTGACTTTATTAGCTTTTATAAGTCTGCAGGAATGTTTAAAATTAGTTCAGCACAGTGAACATGTTGGTTGGTTTGCTGTTGGAATCACTGCTGCACTCGCTGCTCTGTACTACCTGTAAGATGCTAAAGTCTTCGACTTTCTTTGAACATGGAACTGATTTGTATTTTAAAAAAATATCTTTTTCTCCTTGGACTGGGACTTCCGTTTATTTGCATCCGTTTTTTGTAAGCATACATGCTGCTAACTTTACATGTGTTTGCAAGCGTGTAATACATCACCATAATTTAGCAGAGTGACTGCATCAAACAACACTCAAATATGGCAAGTGAAATTCTGAACATTTAATAGCTAATGGCTAACAACACATTTTTAGTCACCTAATATAAAATTCTGTCACATATGCAAGTGTTTTATTTGCATTGTAGAAGGCTGAAATGTGATTCAGATTATACCTCATTTCAAAGAGAAAATTATGTCATTATGCCTAACCTAACTAACACTGTTCATCTATCTGTATCACAAAATGCTGAAGTAACATTCAGCCTATTGGTATGATGGCTTCTCTTCCTCCTTTACAGAGACTGTAATGGTATGTTTCCTTTTCAAATGTTCATGCATCACCATTGTGCTCACATGCCATACGAGGTCAAACCTACACATTTTGCAACTCACAACCTTTTGTTCGGAGTAGAGTACTTTCAACTCTGGAAGTCTTTCGTCATAGCGTCTGCCATTTTTCAAATGGGTTCACAACTGAATGGTATCCGTCAATAAGGGCGCGCACATAAAGGCGACCTTCAAAAGGGCGACCTCAATTGGGCGCGGTGAATAAAAGCGCACATAAATAAAAGCGATCTTCAAAAGGGCGACCTCAATTGAGCGCCGAATAAAGGCGCGCGCAAATAATTTTTCATTTCACCTCTTGAGACTGAAGATAGTAGTCTTTTTCTTCAGAAAAGCCAACTTTTTGTGAAAAATGTAAAAAAAATTCTGTTACAGAAATATGTAGAAAATACACAACTAACAAATGTATTAACACTGTACATGACAGTTTTGAAGCAGTCAAAACTTTTTGCAATATGTGTTGCACCACTGCTCCTGTCTTTCACCATCAATCTAATTGTCAGTTTCTTCTGACAGTTCAGAGTCACCAACAATACACAAACCCTCTACTGCTGAAGTGTTAGTCACTCTCTTTTTTTCTAATGACAATAATTTTTCCAGTATTTACTTCCATGTAGTAAAGAAAATTAATCTCTGAAATGGATGTGATGTAGTTAATCTTTTGGTCTTGAGAGCCATCTAGTGAATAAAAATACCTTCCAAACTGCTTCTTTTTGTTTAGCCTTTCACCCCCTTGACTTTTGTTGACACCTTCCCTTAAAGATCAAAGGAGGTAGTCCAATTTAATGTTGTACTATGTACCAATTATGATGTTTTTACATCAAGGTGTTTTACACCAAATCCCTGATCAGTTATTACAGCAATTTTAGCCTCTATGTAAATGTAACCACATTTTCGTCACCCAAATACTGCAAATTGTATACTGTTGTGTGTAAACTACATTAAAAGATGCTGGCTATTGATTAATTGGTTTTATGATTTAAAATTCTTTTTTAATATAAATACCGTTCAGTACTAACGTACATATGACTGCTTTTGTAGAAGCGTATATCTTTTTCAAGTAGTTACCATTACTATTCATTGTTTGCATATTGTTCATGTTCATGTGCATTTCTTATGCTTACCTTTGATAAAAATGCACTACTATGCAAACATAACACTTAGATGAACATAGAGTACAGAAAAGATCAGAAAAAAATACCCTACAGTGTCTCTGGATCTATTTAAATGGCTGCCTTTGGATTCCCCGTATAGTGCCACACACAAGAATTCTCTTTCACACTCTTCTCACACTTCATCATTTACATCTTTACTCCGTTTGACTGTGCATTTATCATTTAAGTTTCTCTAACAGGACTAAAGGCCTGCCCTATTACAGGGATAGCATGGTTTAGCATTTTTTTTTTTTTTTTTGTGTTTGTTTTCCTTGATCAAGTGGTCTGTCCTTACTCTCTGTCGTGCTTATCTTAGTGTCTCTGTCTTATGATCTTAAGAGGCATGACGCACAATACCTATGCAACATCTGCTTGTTATCCCTGTATCCCCACCCTGATATATGTTGGGCCTCTGTTGCTGCCAATATGGCTCTCTGTCTTTAAGACATAAGTGGAGACCTTTGGTGGGATTCTGGTGGCAGCCTTTCTCTGATAGCCTCTTGTTAGATGGTTGCCACTTCACAACATATGTATTGTGCACAAAGCATACGTAAGTCCAGTGTCATTTGCGTATTGACTCGCAAATCATTTCCTCATGATTTGTACATTGTTGTTCTGGTGAAATGCTCACCTGGATCATGCCTTACCATTTATAAATGTCGAGTCTGTGGTTTGTAGTTTTCAAGAAAAAGAGACGTTATGTGTAGAAGTGTAGTGGACATAACTGATAGAATCTTTAGGCCAGAGATCTTGGAGTTCCTTCATGTAAGTAAACCAATTTATATAATGCTATAGTTACTTCACTTCTTTGAAGTACTTTGCTGTGCAATATTGGTTATTTCTCATTAGAGCACTATACTGCCGAATTAACTAAAATATCCTTCCTTTCAGGTAAACTCCAGACAGTGGCAGAAAAAGAAGTCAAGGGTGCTGTTTATTCCATGGTTGAATTTAATGGGAAGCTACTGGCAAGCATTAACAGTACGGTAAGTATATGATTAACACCAGCTATTTGGCATTTGCAAAACAATCATGAATAATTTTACATAATTATTAAGCATTAAAAAGTTGTTAAAGTTTCCTTGTTCATAATATCGCCAAACTGAAGGAGTTTGTGAGAAATATTTCAGTATTGTAAACCCTAGTATAATCAATTCACATAAGAGCTGTGCATAAACCTGTTCTTTTAATTTTTTTATGTTTTACTAGTGTTTTATTTTTTCTATTAAGCTTTGGGTTTTAAACTTCATTCCTGGGGCCTCATTTATAAGCTACATACACAAAAAAAGTAGCTGAAAATGTGCTTACTCAATTTCCCATGCCAAATGTTGGG
>NC_041395.2:183971748-183981748 GCF_900747795.2 Erpetoichthys calabaricus
TTCATGGCATTCGTTTTCTGAATCACAATCTGATTGTATAGGTGGTTACCTGCCAGGTCACGCTTGTGGTTTGTCAGCAAGTCGCCTTATGTCCGCCACGTGCCCTGTTTCTGTTCCCAGAAGCAGATCATAGAATGGTTTTAATAGTTTACTTTCAAATAATGCAAAGAGTATGCGACACGTGTTTCTCCCTAATTCTGGGCTCATCAGGCGTACACACTCACTGCATCCCCTCTCGGGAATCGAATCTCTATCGTCAGCACCAGAGTTGTAGCCCCTAACGTTGTGGTCAGCAAGTCGGCTAACATCCGCCATGTGCCGTCTTTCAGTTGCGAGAAGCAGATCATAGAATGATTGAAATTGTTTACTTTCAAAATATGCAAAGAGTACGCGTCACGTGTTTCGCCCTAATTCTGTGCTATTCATGCGTACACACTCATTGCATCCCCTCTCGGGAATCGAATCTCGAACGTCAGCGCCAGAGGTGAAGCCCCTAACGTTGCGCTACGGCGTGTGGTTCGTTTATACCTCGTGTCTTCTCATTAAACTTTTATCTCGCGAATATGTTATTGCAATCCGCAGCGGGAGCGTTTCTATAAACTTAATTTAAACTTACATTTTACACCGTGCTTTTTTCCCTTATGAAGATGCTTGTATGCTTCACTCGCTCACTTCTTATTGTTTCGCTCCCTTCTCAATTGTTTAATGAATTTTTTGTTCTTCGCTGTTTGCGGCTCTTCCTTCATTTCTCCCTACTGCGTTCTTTTATCTCGCGAATATGTTATTGCAATCCGCAGCGGGAGCGTTTCTATAAACTTAATTTAAACTTATGTTTTACACCGTGCTTTGTTTCCCTTATGAAGATGCTTGTATGCTTCACTCGCTCGCTTCTTATTGTTTCGCTCCCTTCTCAATTGTTTAATGAAGTTTTTGTTCTTCGCTGTTTGCGGCTCCTCCTTCATTTCTCCCTACTGCGTTCACAGTCTTTTCACGTGATTACGTGGGAGGCGTGATGACAGGACACTCAACTCCTCCTCCCACGGCCATGGAGCTGCCGTCTATTACAGTATATTGTGAAAAAAGAGGTTCCAGTTATGACCATTACGCGTTGAATTTCGAAATGAAACCTGCCTAACTTTTGTAAGTAAGCTGTAAGGAATCAGCCTGCCAAATTTCAGCCTTCCACCTACACGGGAAGTTGCAGAATTAGTGATGAGTCAGTCAGTCAGTCAGTGAGTCAGTGAGGGCTTTGCCTTTTATTAATTAGAATCTATCTATCTATCTATCTATCTATCTATCTATCTATCTATCTATCTATCTATCTATCTATCTATCTATCTATCTATCTATCTATCTATCTATCTATCTATCTATCTATCTATCTATCTATCTATCTATCTATCTATCTATCTATCTATCTATACAGTAATCCCTCGCTATATCGCGCTTCGCCTTTCGCGGCTTCACTCCATCGCGGATTTTATATGTAAGCATATTTAAATATATATCGCGGATTTTTTGCTGGTTCGCGGATTTCTGCGGACAATGGGTCTTTTAATTTCTGGTACATGCTTCCTCAGTTGGTTTGCCCAGTTGATTTCATACAAGGGACGCTATTGGCAGATGGCTGAGAAGCTACCCAACTTATTTTTCTCTCTCTCTTGTGCTGACTTTCTCTGATCCTGACGTAGGGGGACTGAGCAGGGGGGGCTGTTTGCACACCTAGACAATACGGACGCTCGTCTAAAAATGCTGAAAGATTATCTTCACGTTGCTACCTTCTGTGCAGCTGCTTCCTGAAGCGACATGCTGCACGGTGCTTCGCATACTTAAAAGCTCGAAGGGCACGTATTGATTTTTGATTGAAAAACAAACTCTGTCTCTCTCTATCTCTCTCTCTCTCTCTCTCTCTCTCTCTCTCTCTCTCTCTCTCTGCTCCTGACGGAGGGGGTGTGAGCTGCCGCCTTCAACAGCTTTGTGCCGCGGTGCTTCGCATACTTAAAAGCCAAACAGCCCTATTGATTTGTTTGCTTTTCTCTATCTCTCTGACAGTCACTGCTCCTGACGCGCACTCCTTTGAAGAGGAAGATATGTTTGCATTTTTTTAATTGTGAGACGGAACTGTCATCTCTGTCTTGTCATGGACACAGTTTAAACTTTTGAAAATGAGACAAATGTTTGTTTGCAGTGTTTAAATCACATTCCTGTCTCTCTACAACCTCCTGTGTTTCTGCGCAAATCTGTGACCCAAGCATGACAATATAAAAATAACCATATAAACATATGGTTTCTACTTTGCGGATTTTCTTATTTCGCGGGTGGCTCTGGAACGCAACCCCCGCGATGGAGGAGGGATTACTATATATATATATATATATATATATATATATATATATATATATATATATATATATATATATATATATATATATATATATATATATCTCTATCTATCTATCTATATAAATATATCTATATATATATATCTATTGTCAGTTCAGCACTCCGGTTGGAATATGACCAAGCCGTGCAAGCTTACTGTTAAGAATGCAACATATAGTTGTACAGGAGAAAAGCAATCTTGCCTCAAATCAATGGCAACCTTTTGTAGGTCTATGAACTTAATTTAAACTTTAGGTTTACACGGTTCTTTCTTTCTGAAGTACCTGCACTCATGAATATGTCTGTATGCGTCAGTCGCTCAAATCCCCGCGGTTCGCACCGGCGAAGTTCTGCTTTTAAATTTTTATTAAGAAGCAAAGAAAACCTTTTAAAATTGAGGTAAAATATACCAATAACAGTTTAAGGATCTGTTTTTTTTGTGAAGCTGCCTTCACTCGAGTGATCACTTCGAGCTTTAAGCCTGAGAAATCACCCCGTAAATGCACACGTTTAATTGCACATCTGTTAATATGTATGCTTACACAGTATTAAAAGACACTCAACAATTACACAGTATTATAAGACACTCAACAATTAACGTCATTTACGTTCGTTCCCGCATTTGACTCGTGCTGTAAATCTCTTCCTTGTTTTCACTTCACGTGATTACGTAGGAGGCGTAATACGTGATGACGCGATACGTGACTCCGCCTCCTCCATTAGAGTATATGGACAAAAAACAGGTTCCAGTTATGACCATTACGCATAGAATTTCGAAATGAAACCTGCCTAACTTTTGTAAGTAAGCTGTAAGGAATGAGCCTGCCAAATTTCAGCCTTCTTCCTACACGGGAAGTTGGACAATTAGTGATGAGTGAGTCAGTCAGTCAATGAGTCAGTCAGTCAGTGAGGGCTTTGCCTTTTATTAATATAGATATGTGTATATATATATATATATATATATATATGTGTATATATATGTAGATATGTAAATATATATATGTAGATATATGTGTTTGTGTGTGTATATATATATATATGTGTATGTATGTTGTAAAAGGCGCTATATAGCGCCCGACCCGGCACAGACTCAGGCAGAGGCACGTACTTAAATAAAACACGCTTTATTATTTCTTCAGCTGTGGGGCACGCCTTCCCCGTGTCCCACAGGCCCAACACAGTCCCAAATATACTCACAATTACTCTCTCTATCCACCTCAGCACCACCACTCCTCCTCAGGCTTAGTCCTCCTCCTCCCAACTCTGGCTCTCTCGAGTGGTGGTGGCTGGCCTTTTTATACCCCACCCGGACGTAGTCCAGGTGCTTGGTCACCTGGGCCTAATTGCATTTCCGGGTGGGGCTGAGGAATTGACCAGCCGGGCTGGAAAGTCCATGCAGCTCCCCCTGGCGGCCATCCAAGCCCCCAACCAGGCTGTGGAGGACTCCATGTCCCATGGAGCCATGTGCCAGGCTGGGGAATCATCATCCGCCAGGGAGGCTGCCACCAAGCGTCCCGGGGGAGATATTGAGCTGCCCGTGGTGGCTCCCCCGGAACAGATGCAGCAGAGGCGTCCCTGCCAGGCATGGAACCCGGCTGTCCTTTACAACGTATATATGTATATGTGTGTGGATGTGTATATGTATATATATATATATGTTTATATGTATATATGTGTATATGTAGATATGTATATATATATGTATATATGTATATGTATGTTTGTGTGTGTGTGTGTGTATATATATATATACAGTATATATGACAGCAACACTCATAACAATGACTACACGATTACATTGACAATCATGTTACGTTATTTTTAAAATGTTTCCTTTTCTTTTTCATAACCTCTTTAACACACTTACTTCTCCGCTGCAAAGCGCGGGTATTTTGCTAGTATGTATATATATATATATATATATATATACATACATACATACAGTGGTGTGAAAAACTATTTGCCCCCTTCCTGATTTCTTATTCTTTTGCATGTTTGTCACACAAAATGTTTCTGATCATCAAACACATTTAACCATTAGTCAAATATAACACAAGTAAACACAAAATGCAGTTTGTAAATGGTGGTTTTTATTATTTAGGGAGAAAAAAAAATCCAAACCTACATGGCCCTATATATATATATACATATACATATACACATATCTACATATACATACGTATATACACATATACACATCCACATAAACATATATATACATATACAAATTTACATATCTACATATATATATATATATAGACATACATATATACATACATACATTCACATATATACTGTATATATACATATGTACTTATTGGCTCCTGTATTTAGGATATGGCAGGTTGGATAATGGATGGATGGACATCTGTATGCATAGCCGTATTTGCCCGTTTTCGTTTTTTTTTTCTTTGTTCAGTAATATTTCAGTAAACCCGGAGCTTGTCAGTTCAAATCCTGGTACTGACACCACTGTGTGACCCTGAGGAAGTCACTTCACCTGCCTGTGCTGCAAAAAACAAAAGTAATGTAACAAATTGTACCTCAGATGTTGTAAGTTGGTGGAATAAAGGCATAAGTAAAATAGATAAATATGTATTATACACATAGGAACTAATCATTTATTTTCAGTTAAGTCATCTGCAGCAAACTTTTATAAATGAGGGTTTCTGATTTTTAGATAGTGCAAACTGTTTCTTCTTCATTGACGTTTTCTCTTGGAGAGCTTTTTTCATTTCATTGAAAATGAAAGCAGCAGCTGCCAAAATATGTAGCTTTCTTATTCATTTTTCAACATTGTGTAAAATAAATGTATAAAGTAACATAAAAGGTTTAAATACTGGTTATCTTTTACACTAAAATATTACTAAAGAGATACAAAAAAAGTAAAATGGATATGTTCTTTTTCTTTAAGGAGATTAAATATTACTGAAGAAAGAAAAATAAAATAAAACAGCCAAATGGGGCTATGCATACGAACTTAAAAGGTTTAAATAAAACAGAAATATATATTTTATTTTTACTTGCTTAACTTGTGGAGGGTGTATCCTGTAGCAAAGCCCTAACTTTTTTCGTGAAAGCCCGTTTCAGTCAATAAGTCTTAAAAAAACGTGTAAAGATATTGACAATAAGCTACGCAAACCCAGGAAGACATGGAATCGTTTAAATCAAGTATCATTACATCTTCCTTTCTTAAAGAGAAGTAAGGCAGTACATATAAGCTTACATATTTATATATAGAAATACATACATATATATATACATACATATTATATATATATATATATATATATCTATATCTGAAGCCGTGCAAGCACACTCAACGTATAGTTGTACAGAAGAAAAGCAATCTTGCCTCAAATGAATGGCAACCTTTTGTAGGTCTATGAACTTAATTTAAACTTTAGGTTTACACGGTGCTTTCTTTCCGAAGTACCTGCACTCATGAATATGTCTGTATGTGTCAGTCGGTCAAATCCACGCGCTTCGCACCGGCGAAGTACCGCTTTTAAATTTTTATTAAGAAGAAAATAAAACGTTTTTAAATTGAGGGAAAATATACTAATAACAGTTTGTTAAGGATCTGTTTTTTTGTGAAGCTGCCTTTACTCGAGTGATCACTTCGACCTGACTTGGTGGCCAAGTATAAGCGTTACCTGGTAGGTAACCACCCATACAATCAGATTGTGAATCAGACTACGAATGCCGTGAATGTAATTACACACTCACTGCACTTGCTTACGGTAATCGAACCTGGGACGTCAGCGCTAGAGGGGCTTAGCAGCGGTGAAGTATTGCTTTTAAATTTTAATTAAGAACAAAAGAAAACCTCAGAGGTTCGATTCACGAAAGGGAGTGAAGAGAGTGTCCGGTTACCTACCAGGTAACGCTTATGGTTGGACAGCAAGTGACGTAACATCAGCCACGGTGCCTTCAGTTGTGAGAAGCAGATCATAGAATGATTGAAAATAGTTTTGCATTTACCTTTTTAGTAAAAGGCGAGCTTTTAAGCCTGAGAAATCACCGCGTAAATGCACACGTTTAATTGCACATGTGTTAATATGTATGGTTACACAGTATGAAAAGACAGTGAACAACGTCAATTACCTTTGTTCCCGCGTTTGATAAAAGGCGAGCTTTTAAGCCTGAGAAATCACCCCGTAAATGCACACGTTTAATTGCACATGTTGTTAATATGTATGCTTACACAGTATTAAAAGACAGTCAAAAATTAACGTCATTTACCTTCGTTCCCGCGTTTGACTCGTGCTGTAAATCTCTTCCTTGTTTTTAGTTCACGTGATTACGTAGGAGGCGTGATGACGCGATACGTGACTCCGCCTCCTCCATTAGAGTATATGGACAAAAAATATGTTCCAGTTATGACCATTACGCGTAGAATTTCGAAATGAAACCTGCCTTACTTTTGTAAGTAAGCTGTAAGGAATGAGCCTGCCAAATTTCAGCCTTCCACCTACACGGGAAGTTCGAGAATTAGTGATGAGTGAGTGAGTCAGTCAGTCAGTCAGTCAGTGAGGGCTTTGCCTTTTATTAATATGTATAGATAATATATACACACACACACATAAACGTATATATACATATCTACATATACACATCTACATATATATATATATATATATATATATATATATATATACATACACATACATACACACACATATACATATATATATACACACACATATACATATATATATACACACATACATATATATATATATATATACACACATATATATACATATATACAGTATATTTATATATCTACATATATCTACATATCTACATTATATATATATATACACACATCTCTACATATACACACACACACACACACACACACACATATATATATATATATATATATATATATGTGTGTGTGTGTGTGTGTGTGTGTGTGTGTATATGTAGAGATGTGTGTGTGTGTATATATATATATATATATATATATACATACAGTAATCCCTCCTCCATCGCGTGGGTTGCGTTCCAGAGCCACCCACGAAATAAGAAAATCCGTCAAGTAGAAACCATATGTTTATATGGTTATTTTTATATTGTCATGCTTGGGTCACAGATTTGCACAGAAACACAGGAGGTTGTAGAGAGACAGGAACGTTATTCAAACACTGCAAACAAACATTTGTCTCTTTTTCAAAAGTTTAAACTGTGCTCCATGACAAGACAGAGATGACAGTTCCGTCTCACAATTAAAAAAATGCAAACATATCTTCCTCTTCAAAGGAGTGCGCGTCAGGAGCAGTGACTGTCAGAGAGATAGAGAAAAGCAAACAAATCAATAGGGCTGTTTGGCTTTTAAGTATGCGAAGCACCGCGGCACAAAGCTGTTGAAGGTGGCAGCTCACACCCCCTCCGTCAGGAGCAGAGAAAGAGAGAGACAGTTTGTTTTTCAATCAAAAATCAATACGTGCCCTTCGAGCTTTTAAGTATGCGAAGCACCCTGCAGCATGTCGCTTCAGGAAGCAGCTGCACAGAAGGTAGCAACGTGAAGATAATCTTTCAGCATTTTTAGACGAGCGTCCGTATCGTCTAGGTGTTCGAACAGCCCCCCTGCTCAATCCCCCTACGTCAGGATCAGAGAAAGTTGGCGCAAGAGAGAGAGAAAAGTAAGTTGGGTAGCTTCTCAGCCATCTACCAGTAGCGTCCCTTGTATGAAATCAACTGGGCAAACCAACTGAGGAAGCATGTACCAGAAATTAAAAGACCCATTGTCCGCAGAAATCCGCGAACCAGCAAAAAATCTGCGATATATATTTAAATATGCTTACATATAAAATCCGCGATGGAGTGAAGCCGCAAAAGATGAAGCGCGATATAGCGAGGGATTACTGTATATGTGTATGTGTGTGTATATATATATATATATATATATATATATACATACACACACACACACACATATCTATATATACACACACACATATCTATATATATATATATATATATATATATATATATATATATATATATACACATATATATAATATATATATATATATATATATATATATATATATATATATATATATATATATATATATATATATATATATACACACATATATATATATACACATATCTATATATATATATATATATATATATATATATACAGTACTCCCTCCACCATCGCGGGGGTTGCGTTCCAGAGCCACCCGCGAAATAAGAAAATCCGTGAAGTAGAAACCATATGTTTATATGGTTATTTTTATATTGTCATGCTTGGGTCACAGATTTGCGCAGAAACACAGGAGGTTGTAGAGAGACAGGAATGTTATTCAAACACTGCAAACAAACATTTGTCTCTTTTTCAAAAGTTTAAACTGTGCTCCATGACAAGACAGAGATGACAGTTCCGTCTCACAATTAAAAGAATGCAAACATATCTTCCTCTTCAAAGGAGTCAGGAGCAGAGACTGTCATAAAGGCAGAGGAAAATCAATAGGGCTGTTTGGCTTTTGAGTATGCGAAGCACTGCGGCACAAAGCTGTTGAAGGCGGCAGCTCACACCCCCTCCGTCAAGAGCACAGAAAGAGAGACAGAGAAAAACAAGCAAGCAAAAATCAATACGTGCCCTTCGAGCTTTTAAGTATGCGAAGCACGGTGCAGCATGTCGTTTCAGGAAGCAGCTGCACAAAAGATAGAAATGTGAAGATACTCTTTCAGCATTTTTAGACGAGCGTCCGTATCGTCTAGGTGTGCGAACAGCCCCCCTGCTCAATCCCCCTACGTCAGGATCAGAGAAAGTCAGCGCAAGAGAAAGAGAAATGTAAGCTGGGTAGCTTCTCAGCCATCTGCCAATAGCGTCCCTTGTATGAAATCAACTGGGCAAACCAACTAAGGAAGCATGTACCAGAAATTAAAAGACCCATTGTCCGCAGAAACCCGCGAAGCAGCGAAAAATCCGCGATATATATTTAAATATGCTTACATATAAAATCCGCGATGGAGTGAAGCCGCGAAAGACGAAGCGCGATATAGCGAGGGATTACTGTGTGTGTATATATATATATATATATATATATATATATATATATATATATATATATACACACACACACACATATCTATATATATATATATAATATATATTATATGTAATATCAAAATACCTGCGCTGTACTGCTTTAAAATTTTCATTAAGAAGAAAAGTAAACCTTTTTAAACCGAGGGAAAATGTAGCAATAATTGTTTGTTAAGGATCTCTTTGTATAGCACGTTGTCAGTTCGCCCCTCTGCTTGTAATATGACCAAGCTGTGTGGTAGCTTACTGTTGACCATGCCACGTACAGTTGGCCATGTGAAAAGCAGTCCTGCCTCAAATCAATGCCAACCTTTTGTAGGGTCTGTCCCTGAGACTTATTAATTGTCATTGCGAAGCTGAGCCTTAGTGGAAATTGTAGGCGTTTGAATTGAAATGGGAGATCAGAGGGTATAACGGGGATGCGAGGAATAAAAACTCTCTCCCCTGAGCCACCGCCAGTAAAAATAGTTGCCTCAATGAGGTTGTTTTGCAGACACGTGACCTGAAGTCTTGTGCCGTCACAAAGTTTCAGTGGCTGTACACAAATCC
>NC_041395.2:183986748-184069248 GCF_900747795.2 Erpetoichthys calabaricus
TTTTGAGTTTATGCGGAGGCATGCCAGTGGGAGTAAGACTGCTAAGAAATTCTTCGGAGAATGAAGATCGTTCTCGGAAGTGAATGGTGATAGTAGCTGGAAGTATTTGGGACATCGCCACAATTTCTGCCTTGCCACCATAAACTCTGGAAGTATTCATTTAGTTAGAGTGTTGTTGAGCAGACTGTATGAGTATGCTTCCGTGACTAAGAACAAAGGACAGCACGTCGTCGAAGTTATTGCAATGTTGGAAAACAAAGGTTACAGTCATGTTGCGAAGTTCGAGAGCAGCAGTTTCGTCGATGACATTTTTCCAGAAATATCCGACTGATAGAAAGAAACAGTTACCTGATGCAGGAATTTGTATAACCTTGAAAGAAGTTGTTTCTATGAAATACATGTGAAGCGGTGGCCATGTTAGGAAAATGAATAGTCAACGTGGCTCAGAGGTGCATGTGGACTGTAGCACAGAGCAAAGAAGGAGTTGGGGGAGGGCACATGAGCAGGCAGTGCGCATGCCTCGAGAGCGACGGTGGATGCGGGAGTGGGGGGGTTAGAGTTGGCGGGCGGGGCTCTGTCGTGTGTATCCCATGACACGGGAGAAGGGTTAGAGTTTGGGGGCAAGGCTGTGTCGTGCGTACCCCATGCAGACTGCCTGCTCATGCCTCGAGAGTGAGGGTGGACGCAGGAGGAGGGTTAGAGTTGGCGGGCGGATGTGTTTGGTGAGGAGTTGGGGGCAGGCACATGAGCAGGCAGTGCACATGCCTCGAGAGTGAGGGTGGATGTGGGAGGAGGGTTAGAGTTGGTGGGCGGGGCTCTGTCGTGCGTATCCCATGACGCGGGAGGAGGGTTACAGTTGGTGGACAGGGCTCTGTTGTGCGTACCCCATGCGCACTGCCTGCTTATGCCTTGAGAGCGAGGGTGGACGCAGGAGGAGGGTTAGAGTTGGCGGGCGGGGCTCTGTCGTGCGTATCCCATGATGCGGGAGGAGGGTTAGAGTTGGCGGGCGGGGATCTGTCTTGCGTGCGTGCGTACCCCATGGTCAGGCAACTTGGTCTTTTATATATATATAGATTTTTAATAGTTTGGACATTTTATATTAGTATTACATTTTTTGCACTTAGTTTTGGCTGTGTATTGTATAAAAGTGGCGCTTTGATAATCATAAAATGTAGTGTGCAGCCACAGGTGGAATTTAAATGGGGGCTGGGGTGCTTGACCCCACCAATGGATGTGCTAGTCAGTTGTTTCCAGACACCAGGCTGGAAGAAATGCATTAATCTACTGTTTTATTATGTTCTTTATGTTGTTTACAAATTTTAATTATATGTAGTTAAATTACTCAGAAACTGTAATATTGTGTGCTGCTTTAAAGCATCATCAGAAAGGCACAGTCATTAAGAATGGCTTATTCCATGTTGTAGCGCCAGGTCACTGCAGTGCTCACTGATGCCAAGTGTTGAGGGATTATTGATGTTTTCGATAGTTTGCTCGCTGTTGTGACACTAGTTGGAATTTGTATGCGACTTTGACAGGCTTGGTGTTGTAGCTTGCACTAGAGGCTGCTTATTTGCTTGATGGAATGCCAGCTCATAGTATGGGCGATTCATTCCTTAGAAATGTGAAAGAAACTAAACCTTCTTTCCTTCTTTCAGCATCTGAAGCTGCAGTTTTTTTGCTTGCACACAGCAAATTATTGGAACAAGCTAGCTCTGTGCTTTGGATTTAATAATGTGTGCTAGCCAGTGAACTGATTTTGTAATTACACTGGATTGTCAGCAGTGCAGTAAAGATAATGTTCAGTACATACACTACATAATACAAAGTAGCCTCAGCCTGTTGAGATATGTCAAAGGTGGGCAATTGCTGCTCGACATAAGAATTTGATTAACAAGTATTTTCTAATGTATTTGTGTAATATTTTAGTAACATTTTTATAAATTGTACCATGTGAAATATAGAAAATAATATATTGACCTGATATAATACAATTCAATGTATGTTTTCTGTCATTAATACTACCGTAGGCATTCATAACAATAGCATATATTAAATAATAAAGCGTCCACTTCTCCTGAGGTGCTTAATGAATAAAAAATCCTTGCAATGATAGTTTTAAATTACTTTGCACTGAAAGTCAATTCAGCTCTATATTACTAAATGACAGTTTAATTTATGCACGGATGGCGGACGCACCACATGCGCACTGCGCCGCAGCGCCCCAGAGTCAAACCCAGCGGCTTCCCAGAGTCAGTAGGTGGTGCCCAAACAACACAACCTGTAAACTAAACTTGCTCTAATCTACTGTGCCAGCAGTCGGTGTCAGCAGAGGCAAAGGAGTCACGGCTACAAATGGAAAGAGCTCAACGATGTGTAATACAAAACCGAGCCCGTAGTTCCCAGAGCCAGTGCGTGGCGCCCAAACACCACAACCTGTAAACTACACCTGCCCTAATCCACTGTGCCAGCAGTCAGTGTGTGTAAGTTGGAGTATGCTTCCTAACAGTAAACAACTTCTACCTAGCGACACAGCCACAGAACAACAAAGACGAGACCGCATGGATAAAAACAATACATGGAGACTCCCACGACGCGCTTCAGACATACCAGAAGCAAAGACGTCACGGCTCCACAATGAAAGAGCTCAACTAACGGAAATACAAAACGAGCCTGTATGGATAAACACAATGAACGAACGCGCCCACAACGCGCTTATGACACAGCAGAGGCAAAGGAGTCACGGCTCCAAATGGAAGGAGCTCAACGATTAGTAATACAAACACGAGCCCGTTTATTTAATTAAATGAAAACTTTACTATGGCTACGACCTGTAAACTAAACATGAGGTAAAGCGTGTACGCCAGGTTGTACAGCCGCCCGAACGCGACCGCCCACACCACCGCATATACCATGTTCGTTTAGTAATGTAGCCCTCCATGCCCGGATCTGCCGCCATGGTCACTTAAGCACGCGAATCTGCCGCCGTCAACAAACGACTTCTCGCTGACGACACAGCCATAGAAAAACAAAAAAGAGACTGCATGGATAAAAACAATAAACGAAGGCGCCTACAACGCACTTCTGAAACACCAGAACCAGATGAGTCACAGCTCCAAAAGGAAACTGCTTTAGTACAAGTATGTTTATTTAATTAAATGAACTTTCCCAGGACGCACCCACCCTCCATGATATTTCATCCCTCCAAGTATCGGAGGGAACAGAAAGTGATTGCCATTCTTGGATTTGCGATTCTTTCGAGAATCGCGGGCTTGCTGGTAAATAAATAACCTAAAATATTTTACCCAGTGTTTTCATTTAGTTTGGCCTGTTTACGTTTCAGAAATAATGTATTTATAGTGTCATCCTGTTGTTCAAAAAGTAAATATATGACATAAAAGTGTAGAAGTATGCGTTTAACAAATGTTGGAAAAAATTATTTGCTGACAGTGGGAAATTCAACATACTAGTCAGTATTTCATATTTACTAACTTTTAGTTAGGATGCTTTCTTGATTTGAGTAAATGTATGAGAAACCTTTTTGATAATTTGCCCATTGTATATCACCTCATTGCTGAGTTTATTTATTCTTATCTACAGGCAACTGTGAATCCAAAGTACCTTCAAGTAAACCAAGATGTATAAAAAAATAATTTATTATTAAAAACACATAGATGGCAATAAACACAAGGAGGGATACTTTCTCAAAATAATTAAATAGACAAAGCAAAGCCCTAGCTGTTCTCTGGATCTGATTAAACCGATCTTTCACTGCACTTTTCTTGCGGGGCACTTGAATGCTTACTCTTCTTCAGACATCACAAAATCATACTTTCTCTTGAGAACCCTTGCCTCTCTTCCCCCTGCTGGTTGAACATTTTTTCAAACACTCTTGTAAGCTCAGAGACTTTCTGACTGGAAAGATATTTAAGTCCCATATAGGAACTACTCACAGGTATGTCTTGGAAATATTTTCTGGTATTCAGAACCCCTAACCCGTGATCTTTCTCCTGCTATTTTTCTAGTGGTTTGCTTACTGTCCAAAGTCTCAGCTTCTGTTTAAAAAGCCAGGAAACCTCTCAGATTATCTGTCCCCTGTTGCCGTGCTCCCAACCGGGTCCCCTTTCACATTATAAATAGATCGGATTTGTGTTGGATAGTAATTTCTTAACTGTATGAATTTGTATACAGTTGCAAATAATTATGGAAAAACCTGTAAATGTGTCCTTTTTGACTGATTCAACTTTCTGTTCAAGGACCCATTTAAAATCCACACTGCACCTTTGTTGTGTACCTCAGATTTGGTTATAAATTGCCTTTAAATCACTAGTACTCATACGTGTACTGCATGATGAAGCAACAGATACATTTTGATTTTCTGAGTGTTTTTTTTTTTTTTTTTTTTCCTCCTCCTCCTTGTTATGAGGTGCACTTCTGCCCCATCTAATGTATGTAGTTTGTGTTGACTCTTAGGTGCGCCTTTATGAGTGGACTGCAGAGAAGGAACTGCGAACTGAATGCAATCACTACAACAATATTATGGCATTGTATCTGAAAACAAAAGGAGACTTCATCTTGGTTGGGGATCTTATGAGGTCTGTTTTATTGCTGGCATACAAACCCATGGAGGGCAATTTTGAGGAGGTAAGTATAATAGTGGTAAAGGAGGGTGTTTGTAGTCCTGCATTAATCATATTAAAACGTTTAAAATTCAGATGCCTTGCCGGACGATGCTTTTGAAATTGTATTTCCTTTGCGGTAAGAATTTAAGTACATTATTGCTTTCCTTATCAGTATTGGCTTTTTAAAGAATACATTTTCTATGATTTACATTCTTATTTATTTAGTGATCATTTGACCTGTGGAAATTGTATTTGGGAAACTGAGCCACATAGTAATGCACCTATCACCTACAACATTAAATCTGTGGAGAGGTGAAGTGATTAACATTGATTAACTCTATAATTATAATGGTACCTGTTGAAGGGTGATGTATATTAGGCAGTACGTTAATAGTCAGCACTTGAAGGTGATGTGTTGAAAGCAGGAAAAACGGGCAAGCGTAAGGATCTAAGCAACACTGGTGAGAGCCAAATTGTAACGGCTAGGCGACTGGGTCAAAGCATCTCCAAAATGACAGGTCTTGTGGGGTGTTTCCGGTATGTAGTGGCTAGTACCCACCAAAGTGGTCCTAGGAAGAATAAATGGTAACCCAGCAACAGGGGCATGGGCACCCCAGGCTAAGAATGCATGTGAGGAGTGAAGGCTAGCTTCTCTGGTATGACAATTTGCTGAAAAAACCTAAAGGTGGCCATGAGAGAAATGCTGCTTATGAGACTGCGTTGATATATGATGATCAAAATACCAGTGTTGACCCCTGTCCATTGCTGAAAGCACCTAAAATGGGCAGGTGAATGTTAGAATGGGGTCAAGGAGCAAGGAACAAGATGGCGTGATCTGATGAATCATGTATTCTTTTAGATCATGTGGACATCTGGGTGTGTGTATGTCTTTAACCTGGGTAAGAGCTAGCAAAGGCAGCGTGATGCTGTGGGCAATATTCTGCTGGGAAACCTTGGATACTGGTGTTTATGTGGATATTACTTTAACACAAGCCACCTGTCTAAAGATTGCTGCAGACTTCATGCACCCCTTCATAGCAACAGTATTCCCTGAAGATAGTGTCCACTTTCAGTAGGATAATGCATCCTGCCGCACTGTAAATATTGTTCAGGAATGGTTTGAGGAACATGACAAAGAGTTCAAGGTGTTGACTTGGCCTCCAGATTCCCAGATCTCAGTCCAAACAAGCATCTGTGGATGTGCTGGAAAAACAAATCCAATCCATGGAGGTCCCATTTTACAGGACTTTGAGGATCAGCTGCTAATGTCTTGGTGCCAGATACCATACTTCACCTTCAGAAGTCTTGTGTGCCCCAATGGGTTCAAAGCTGTTTTGGTGGCATGAGGGATACTTACATAAAAAATTAAGAAGGCGGTTTTAGTGTTGTGGCTGATCTATGTGTAAATGTTATTTTACTTTGAATGTTTTTCTTGGATTAACTTTCATAGATTGCCAGAGATTTTAATCCTAACTGGATGAGTGCTGTTGAGATCCTGGATGATGACAACTTCCTTGGGGCAGAAAATGCTTTCAACTTGTTTGTGTGTCAGAAAGATAGGTACGTACAACAACTATAAATCTGTCTTATTTTAGAAACACAAGCACTCTCCCTAGTGCATCATATCCTGTTTTGTGTGTGTGTGATATCAAAAGACTAGTGCACTCCTGCACAAACACCCTTTTTTTTAGTTAACATTCTTATTCGGTTACTGCAGTTCTATACCCTGAAGTGAAACTGATGGTTATGGACTCAATTTCTCATTTTTATGCACTTATTCTGGAGAGGTTTTTGGTGGTAACAGGTTGAGAATATTAGACTGGACTTACCTTTCCACAGTAACTATCTTCAGTTCACTTTTGAATCTCTTTAATTTTTATGTTCATTTTTTATGATTTTGCTTGCTTATTTATTTTGTCTTCCATAATAAAATGAAAGAGAGTAAAGTTTTTGGATCCTTGGTGTTTGTTTTTGGCTTTTCTTGTTTTTAACAACACATCTAAATTATAATTTGTGTCATTTTTATATTCAAGTACGTTATGCAAAAAATACCTATAACAATTTCAACATGTAGCCATTCCTACTTACCAAATTCTTCCTGTTAGACAAAAAAAAATAAACATTGGTGAGAGGGTTGCCTCACCATTTTATATTTATGAAATATGTTGTCTTCCACTGGGTAATTTTCTGCAGTTACTGGAGCAGTTTGCAGCAGAGTGTAACATACAGTTTGGTCCATAAATATTTGGACAGAAGACAACTTTTTTCTAATTTTGGTTCTGTACATTACCGCAATGAATTTTAAATGAAACAACTCAGATGCAGTTGAAGTGCAGACTTTCAGCTTTAATTCAGTGGGGTGAACAAAACAATTGCATAAAAATGTGATGCAACTAAAGCATTTTTTTAACACAATCCCTTGATTTCAAGGGGCTCAAAAGTAATTGGACATATTAAATAACTAGAAATAAAATGTTCATTTCTAATACTTGGTTAAAAACCCTTTGCTGGCAATGACAGCCTGAAGTCTTAAACTCATGGACATCACCAGATGCTGGGTTTCCTCCTTTTTAATGCACTTCTACTGCATCTGAGTTGTTTCATTTAAAATTCATTGTAGTAATGTACAGAACCAAAATTAGAAAAAAGTTGTCTCTGTCCCAAATATTTATGGACCTAACTGTATCTGAGAAGAAAACAGCTTTCTTTTATACTTGTATGTTTTTTTCAGGAAAACACTGCTTTATTTAGAGCTGTGTGGGAACAGGTGGCTCAAGTTAAACTGACTAAGAGTATTGGGATTTTGCTCCTTTGTGAGGGTAGAGATTATCTAAATGACATCTCTCAAATCTCTAGGTCTACCAAATGCTCATTTCTTCTTCACTATTGACATACATTGTCAAAAACGGTCAAAGCTGTTTTCATCTGTCCCTAGGTAAAAGCAGTGTTATGTAGTAGCTGAACAGTTAACAGTATTTTTTATATAGTGTGTGTGTGTGTATAACATACATACATACATACATACATACATACATACACAGAAGTCTCCAAAAGGTCAAAAATAGTATTCTTACTAGAATATAGTACCAAAATCTGTAATTATATCATTTATAGTTTATCTCCGTTGCCACAATTGTGCCACAGAAACACAGACCCTGTTTTAAACTGAAACCCTAGCTGTTTCAAAGTTGACATATTTTTTAAAATGCTTCAGTTTAGAGTGCAATTTTTTTTGTTGCAAATTAATATATGTTACCGTGAAAAAATATCTTTGACTGGAAAAATACCAAATTTATCTCTTAAGTAAACCTGTTTAAGGTTATGAAAAAGTTACCATCAATCAGGTGTATCAGAACGTTTAAGTGGTGTATATATAATATAAATGTTTGATAGCTAGTTTCCAGTTTGGAGCCAAAAGTAGCATATCTTTGCTTTTTTATAACCATTGTTAGACTTTTGCTAAAGATTAATTTCATTTTTGACACTTCTTTTTTGCTTAGTGCTGCTACAACTGATGAAGAGAGGCAGCATCTTCAGGAAGTAGGCCTGTTCCACTTAGGAGAGTTTGTCAATGTCTTCTGCCATGGTTCTCTTGTCATGCAGAACCTTGGCGAAACATCTACACCCACTCAGGGTTCTGTGTTGTTTGGGACAGTTAATGGAATGATAGGTAAGTAAAGTCTATTATACAATCTACTATACATATTGTCTTTCTTCCTGATACAAGCAAGATCCCATTACACATATATCTTGCACACCTGTTTGTAGATCTCGTAGTCCTTAATATAATTTTAAGAGTCAA
Source organism: Erpetoichthys calabaricus (assembly GCF_900747795.2). NCBI lineage: Eukaryota > Metazoa > Chordata > Cladistia > Polypteriformes > Polypteridae > Erpetoichthys > Erpetoichthys calabaricus. Next base: position 183,995,170 of record NC_041395.2, read on the forward strand.
AAATCAGTCATTTGTTATCGAATTGGAATATTGGAAAGTTACATAATTTATTTATGTTCATACTAGTTTCACACATACAGCCTATAATGATAATGAGTACACTCTTGGCAGCTTTCTTCAGTCGTCAAGTGTCCATTTTGTGCTGCATTGTGCAACTGTCCATAGATTGATTACCTGGCTTGAAAAGCATATTTGTGCTTCTTACACTCAAGCAGAATAATGCATATACTAGGTGGTATGGTGCACAGATTTCAGGAGTAGACATCTTTTGTTTTCTCTTAGACAACCAATTTATTTGTATGCTCTCTTACAAAACTGACTGCTTCAACACCTGTCTATGCTGCTTGTACCATACATTGAGATCATCTGACATTGACCCTCTTACTGATCCATATTTCCATATTTGACAGACTTTAATTAAGCTTGCTGGATCCTTCCACCTAGATTCAATTTCCAGGGCCAATTAGTGACCCCTCCACTATGTTGATTCCAAAATCCAGACATGCAGACTAGAACTTGGCATTCAAAAACATAAACATATTTTAAAAAATACACATCAATATCTGAGAATAAGAGCCCATTTATTGGTTAATGAACAAGAAGGAAAAATAAATTTACAAGGTTCTCCTTTCTTCAAGAGGAGCTTTTCAAGAAGAAGTCTGTAAAAGTCCTAAGGATGAATTGCTGCAACTCTGTTCATTTATACGGTTGTACTGTTCTCGTCTATGGTGTTTGAACCAGAAACTAAACAGCTGCTAAGCTCTACTTCACAAAAGATTCATTCATAGAGTCAGGAGATAGCACCTTTCTCCAATTTTATTTTGATTTTATGAAGTTAGAGTGAAATGGCTTTGCTTCGATGGGACTAACAAACTGTTGACTAATTGTGAAACTTGCTGTCTATCAACTGACTTCCTATAATTCTATTTCTGCTTCCTTACAGCTATTTACATGAATATTTATAAGGTTATATAAATATTTCTTTGAACAATTAACAGCTATTCTGTGAGGCAGAGCACTCCCCACCTGTCGTCTATGACGCCACTATTAAATCTAGACCGAACAGATTATTACTTATTTCATTCTTAATTGTTGACAAAAGCAAGATAACTTCTGATTCAGGTCTCAGTAATGTCTTTGAAATATCATGGTCTGCAGTTTTAAGGTCTACTTTCCACACTTTCCCATCTGCGCTGGTATAGACTGTTTTGATCCCTGCCATTGGCCACTTATTTTGTGCGGTTTGTTCATTTTTTAGAAGCGTAATATCTCCTTTCTGAAGGTTCAGATGACATTTATTCTGCTTGTAGCAATGCTGAAGTGTTGAAAGATATTCTTGTCGCCAGCGGGTCCAGAACTTGCCTGCAAGAGCTTGTACTCTTCTCCACTGACTTCTGTAAAGGTTCTTGTCTATAGATTCTTCTGGCTGAGTTGAACCACCAATCATCTGTGTAAGAAGTGTAGCAGGTGTCAAAATAAATGGTGAGTCAGGATCCGTAGATACAGAGACTGAAGGCCTGGCATTTATAATAGCAGTAACTTCAGCCATCAAAGTACACAAAACGTCATGAGAGAGACAAAGGTTCTCTAGTTTTAGATTGCAGTCCAGAATTCAATGAGCTACTCCTATTATTCTCTCCCAGGCCCCTCCCATATGAGAGGAATGAGGAGGGTTAAATTCACATGCACAACCTTGCTTGTTAGGGTACCTCTTGATGTTTTGATTTGGCTAATATTTGACAAATCCCAGCTCCTTACAAGCTCCCACAAAGTTTGTACCACAGTTGTTTAGCTGGCCCTCGTATGGCAAAAAATCTTTTCATGGCATTAATGCAGTTTGAAGTATCCAGAGATGATATCACTTCAATATGCACAGCTCTTGTGCTCATAAATGTAAACAAAATTGCCCATTGTTTACCTCCTGCTGATGCTCCTCTAGTACGCCTGACAGTCACTGTCCAAGCGCCAAAAACATCCATCCCTACATATGTAAATGGGGGAGCTGCAGTGATACGTTCAAGAGGGGTAGGTCTGCCATTTACTGTTCTGTCACCTTTCCACTGAGCTTTCGGCAGGTGACACATGTATGTAAGATAGTGCTGACAAGTTTCTTGCCTCGAGTTATACACGGGTCTGTGGCTCTAACAGCTGCCCCTGTAAAGTGACAGCCCTGATGTTTCACATGTTCATGATAGTAGTGTACTAGCAACACAGAAATATGATGGTGTCTAGGAAAGATGAGTGGATACTTTTCAGATATGGGAAGATATGTACAGATACAGGAATTCTTGAGTGTGAGCGCTGATAAAATGATATTTCTCTAGCTGGAATGGTGTGGTTATTGAAGAGGAAGAAACTAGGGTCATTCCTGGCTTATGATTCTTGGCATATACTGTAAATGCAGTGAAATAAGAAAGGGAGGGTTGAGGAGTGTCCCTTATTATTGGCTTTATACTTAGAACCACAAGACATCCATTTCTCTTGTAAAGCGGATGGAAGCTTATCTACAATAGGATTTTTACCACAGGCAGTATCTAAGAAGGCAAGTCCAGACAAGTAGCCATCTTCTTTTGCTGACTTAAGTTGTATTTAAAGATCTCCTAGCTCTCACAGCTTGCTATAGTCTTTGCTAGAGATTCTTGAAAAATGTCAAGGCTTTTAAAGAGAGCATCTTCAATTACATCTGGTGCAGCATAGCATTCATTCAACCTATTCCAGGCTTTTCTGAGGGCTACTCCTGGATTATTGCTGTGCACTTGACAGATTCTGCCAACTTTGTTAGCAGGTCCAGCTCTTCTGCTGCTGAGAGCCACAAGCCTTCAGTAGCAAGCCTTGAAACTCTCAGGCCAATCATCAAACTGGCCCAGTCCTGAATTTACCATCTCACGGCATGCTATGTACCTAGCAAAGTCTGTCATTGGAAGAATCTGAGTTTGATTCACAGTAGTGTGATTGTGAGGCTGTGCATAGTGCTGAGATGGCAGATTGAAAAAAATCAGGGCACTATCAGAATTACTAGATGCTGTAAACTCACTGCAGAGTGGGAAAGCAGCAGGCCCTGATGGCTACCCTGCCGAATTTTCTAATAAATTCTCAACTCAGCTAGCTCCCCTTTCTATTAACAACATTTACAGAAGCTAGAGAAAATAAAAGTCAAATACCCCAGATATGATGATATTGTTGGATGCAGAAAAAGCATTTGACATGGTTGAATGGAACTACCTTTTCACTACATTGGAGAAATTTGGGTTTAGCCTGAATATTTGTGCATGGATCTAACTACTGTATACCAATCCAGAAGCTTCAGTTTGTATTCATAATATTTGTTCAGACTACTTTAAACTTGAATGTGGTACCAGACAAGGATGCCCCTTGTCACCACTGCTTTTTGCAATTGCCATTGAGCCACTAGCAATTCATTGTCGAAATGCTATTGAGATAAAGGGCATTATCAGTGAGGGACTGGAACAGAAAGGTTCTCTATATGCAGATGATATGGTACTGTATATATCAGATCCACAAAATACTGTCCCTTTAGTATTAACAGCACTAACAGAATTTCAAAAGATTTCTGGTCTCAAAATCAATTTGAATAAAAGTGTGCTCTTCCCAGTGAATTTTCAAGCATACAATATTAGATTGGACACCTTCCCTTTTATCATCACAGATCAGTTTAAATACCTTGGGGTAAACATCACAAGTAAACACATAGCTCTTTATTAACAAAATTTTGTCATCTGTATGGAAAGAATTAAGCAAGACTTGCATAGATGGTCAACCCTTCATCTCACTTTAGCTTGAAGAATTAACATTAAGATGAATATCCTTCTTAACCTTCTCGTTTTATTTCAAAACATTACAATATACATCAATAGATCATTTTTTAAGAAATTAGATTCAACCATAACCTCACTTATTTGGAATTCAAAACATCCATGTATCCAAAGGGTGACCCTACAAAGACCTAAGGCAGAAGGTGGCATGGCTCTGCCTAACTTTCAATTTTGTTACTTGGCAGCAAACATACAAACTATAAAAACATGGACACAAATAGATGAACATACACAGGCTTGGTCTGCAATAGTAATAAAATCCTGCAGTACTTCTTTATATTCCCTGCTTTGTGCTCCAATAAATACAAGTTATCACCAATATACTAACAACCCAGTTGTGCTTCACTCACTCAGAATATGGAACCAATGTAGGAAGTATTTTAAGAAAGAGAATCTTTTATCTGTAGCACCTCTGCACGAGAACCACCTTTTTCCACCCTCTCAAACATAAACAGTTTTTACAATCACTTCGAGATCTGTACATAGACAACGTCTTTGCATCCTACGAACAATTACACTCCAAATTTAACTTTCCAGCAACACATTTCTTTCACTACCTTCAAATTCAAAACTTTGTTAAACAGAACCTGCCCAATTTTCCTCACCTCCCACCTACCTCTATGCCGGAAAACATTTTGCTTGGTCTTGAGGACTTAGACAACATTTCCATAATATATAAAACTATTTTACAGTCCCTCCCTTTCAAAGATCCAAGAAAACAGTGGGATAAGGATCTGTCACTCAACATTTCAGAAAAGGAGTGGAAAGTAGCAATGCACAGAATTCACTCAAGCTCCATACGTGCAAAGCATAGAATTATTCAACTCAAAATTATATATCGAGTGCATCTCTCTCATTTAAAATTGTCCAAAATGTTTCCAGGGCAAGATCCAAACTGCGAACGCTGTAATCAAGATCTGGCCTTACTGGGCCACATGTTTTGGGCCTGCACCAAATTAACATAATTTTGGACCAAAATCTTTAAATGCCTTTCAGACAGCCTTGGTGTCACAATTCCTCCTAATCCACTAACAGCTGAGTTTGGGGTACTTCCAGATGGGCTTAAAGTGGAGAAGGATGAACAAACTGTAATTGCCTTTACTACACTACTTGCACGTAGACTTACCTTACTCAACTGGAAGAATCCTAACTCACCTATTCTAAGTCAGTGGGTAACTGATGTTATTTACTATTTGAAAGTGGAAAAAATCAAATTCAGACTTAGAGGATATGTACAAACCTTTTTCAAAACCTGGCAGGATCTAATCAATAACATTTGAGAATAGCATTTAGATTGAGGAAGCAGGTTCTCTCCCCTCTTTTACTCCATTTATCTTTATTCATTTATTTATCTATTTACTTATTTTTACTAGCATAGCTCTCTTTCTTAGGGTAGGGGTTGATTTGTTTTGAACCTTTTTTTTGTTGTTGTAAAATGTTGTATTTGTATGGAATGCTATTTGATTTTAATAAAATCAATAAAATTATAAAAAAAAAAAAAAAAAAAAATCAAAAACCAGGGCACAGCTGAGCATCTATGCAGTGATCTTTGTTCCAGTCTATTTATATTTGGAGTATAATCGTCAAATGTGAGATAAGAGTCAAGGCATCACGATCTTCAATTAACCCTGACTTCTTTTCTTTTCTAGGCACAGGTGTTTTTAGTGCAAATGGTGTTTCCCAAGTGATAAGATTATCTTCAGTGTCGCAAACCAGGTCCCCTGAGTGAATCAGCGTGTAGCTCCGCCTCCCTGTCAGAATGGCTGCTTGCGCGCCTTCATGCAAACTTATCTGATGGCGTGTACCTCTCTCTTTTCATAGACACCCTCCCGTCATTGTCTTCAGCCGCTTATAAAACTTCAATGTGCGATTCAGCATCGGCCGCCTCTTTTTGCAATATCAGCGTTCAACTTGGCTTTCTCCATAATTATTCTAGCTTACTCAAACACACTTTGTGTTCAACAAAGGATGCGCGTGTACGTGCGGCCTCTGCTTCAGCGCAGGCCATTGCTGCTGTGCTGACTGACAATGCAAACGTCAATGCGCTTGCGGAGCCAGCATGGGAGAGTTTGTCAATGTCACTCATGACAATCCTACTTACTACCGACACAGAATCTCAGCTGCTGAGAACTTTTTCACTGTAGTGTTCTCGTCTGAGGTGTTTGAACCAGAAACTAAACAGCAGCCAAACTCTACTTCACAAAAGATTCATAGAGTCAGGAGATAGTGCCTTGCTCCAATTTTATTTTGATTTTATGATGTTAGATTGAAAAGGCTTTGCTTCGATGGAACTAACAAACACTGACTAATCGTTAAACTTGCTGTCTAACTACTGACTTCCTGTAATTCTATTTGCACTTCCTTACAACTATTTACATGAATATTCATAAAGTTATGTTAATATATCTTTGAACAACAAACAGCTATTCTGCGAGACAGATCAACTGTACTTAAAAGCCAATTTCTTAAAAGACTGAACATGCTTTTTCCACTCAGTACACACTGACCACCCTAATTGGGTGACAAGTTACGTAATTGAGTAAGAGATGATCAGGTAGATTATGAAACGTTTGGACACAGGTCAAAAAACATTCTCATTTATTAAACCTATGCAGTCTTCCTTACAGGACAGGCAGTTATGTAGCTGTCTGTACAAATTCAGTGAATCAGCTAATCTAGTTATCTCTTTATAGCATATACTGTAGGCTCATGGTTTATTATTTCCTCACTCTTTCTTGCCTCTTCAGTAGATCCTAAGTATAAGATCTTAATGTACTGCTTGGAGTTTGACAGTGTTCTTCAACAAAATTTGTATTGTCAATATTCATTACATCTTCAAATGATTTTTTTGTTTCACCTCTTATTTTACTCTGAATTATATTATAATGTGTTATTAAAGGTTGTGTAAAATGTTTGAATATTTTTCACTGTGCATCAGTATTTCTCAGTTTGTATAACATGGTCTACTGTATAGATAACTATGTTCATTGTGTCTGCTCCTGATGTTTACTGCTACTGCTGTAGAGGTGAGAGAACTTGAATTTTTCTTTTTTTTCCTTGTAGGTTTGGTTACCTCGTTATCTGAAAGCTGGTACAGTTTGTTGTTGGACCTTCAAAATCGGCTTAACAAAGTCATCAAGAGCGTTGGAAAGATTGATCATTCCTTATATCCTTTAAGAGATATTAATTTAAGAGAAGATTATGTTCTTCCCCGCCTTTCCTTATAAGACACTGAACACAGGAAAAAAAGAAGCAAACTTGCTAATAATATTAAAGAGTAAGAAATTTATAGAATCATGAATCATTAATATAATTCTGAGAGACATAGATCTGTCATTTTGTTAACCAATTAAAATACTGGAAAAGTACATAATTTATTTTTGTTCACATTAACCATTTTCAAACATACAGCCTGTAATGCTAATGAGTGAGTCTACCAAGAAATTTAGTGGGATTCATGTTTTCACACTTAAAATAAAATTTTATTTCTTGGGTTGACAGTGTTCACACAGTGACTGACAGTGTTGAGATAGGGTAAAGAGTAGGAGATTCTATATTAAAGGTCTAAAATCACATAGTGTATTCAGTGTCTCTATTATCCTCTGTACTTTTTACAGATCACAATGTTCTCATTATCTGAGATGAAAAGCAGCTCCCTTATTTTCATCTTATTTTCATCATTTTCATCATTTCAGGTGGAGTGGTGGCTCTGAGGCTAGGGATCTGCACTGGCAATCAGAAGGTTGCCGGTTCGAATCCCGTAAATGCCAATAGGGACTCTGCTCTGTTGGGCCCTTGAGCAAGGCCCTTAACCTGCAATTGCTGAGTGCTTTGAGTAGTGAGAAAAGCGCTATATAAATCCAAAGAATTATTATTATTATCTTCTTACACTTTTGAAAGTATTCATTCCTCTCAGTGCTTGTCCTGTTTTGCTGCATCACAACATGGAGTTGAATGGATTTTCATTTGGGTTTTATGTATTGGACTTAAAAATATATTCCCTGGAATGAAAATAAAATATTTTGTGTATATATACAGTATGTGTGTGTATGTATACATATAATATATAATATATATATATATATATATATATATATATATATATATACACACACGCACACACAAACAGTGTGAGTGTGTGTGTGTGCTGTGTAAGCCTGTGCTGTAAAAAGCCCGGGCTCCTAGAAACTATTGAAATCATATTGAAATGCAGAGTTGGCAGTTTCGTTTTGTGGACATGCTCGCCCCCCTTGTTTATCAGTGGCTAGGCAATATTCTCTCTCATTTGTCTTTCCTCTGCAATTTCACTTTGGTGACAGAGTCGCTTTCTTTCAGCTTCATGCTGTAGCCTCGCACTTCCGAGCTGGCCAGACAGCCAGACAAACACACACACTTCCACATGTATATTAATATATATACAGTATATGTGCATACGGCGGCACGGTGGCGCAGTGGTAGCGCTGCTGCCTCGCAGTTAGGAGACCCGGGTTCGCTTCCCAGGTCCACCCTGCGTGGAGTTTGCATGTTCTCCCCGTGTCTGCGTGGGTTTCCTCCGGGCGCTCCGGTTTCCTCCCACAGGCCAAAGACATGCAGGTTAGGTGGATTGGTGCTTCTAAATTGGCCCTAGTGTGTGCTTAGTGTGTGGGTGTGTTTGTGTGTGTCCTGCGGTGGGTTGGCACCCTGCCCGGGATTGGTTCCCTGCCTTGTGCCCTGTGTTGGCTGGGATTGGCTCCAGCAGACCCCCGTGACCCTGTGTTCGGATTCAGCGGGTTGGAAAATGGATGGATATATGCATACAGTATGTATGTGTATATATATATCAGTAATTGAAAATAAAACTCTTGGATTCCCTGCATAAACATTTGTGATTTTAGAAGACTTTTTTATACTCAACTACTGTATATGTGTGTAATTGAATTATGAAATGTGAGTTTTATCAAGTAATCAGTCTTTTGGAGCAGGTAATGAACGTGGTTGAGAAAGAATCAGACATCAAATGAAAGTTAGAGAAATACAGTTTAGTATCATGCCTAGGATGGGAAAACTCGATGTAATCTGTTTTGTCAGGCAAATTCAGGAAAAGCATCAGACAAAGGAAATAAGTTGCCTTGTGCTTTGTAGTTCTGGAAAAGGTGTTTGGCTGGATGCATCAAGGAATGTTGAGTGGGGTATTCTGAAAGTTAGGTCTAGATGAATGCTTATTAGGCAAGTGGAGTAAAAGAAGTGAGTGCATGGCTATGTGAGATGTGTGGTTGCATTAAAGATGCAGGTGATGCAAAGCATAGTCTTTAGACCAAGAGTGCAACCTTTTTTTTTTTTTTTTTTTTTTCCCTCTGTTGAACGTATAAGTGAGGGATGCAGAATGACAATTTTTTGATGTACATTTAGATGTCAGCAATAGAGTTGCCTTGGATATTGACACAGACAGCACAGTGTTTTAATTAATCATATTTTCTTTCTAAATGCTTGTCTTTTAAATAACCCAAGGACATATTATTTTACTATGCTGTTAAAAATATATCAAGTATTTGTCATTTATTCCCTTATTGTTTTTATAGTAGTGTTTTTAAGAAACAAAGACCTGATTTTTGTTTGGCCTACAATTTTTACAAGTCACGGTTTAATCTGAATCCTGATCCAAACTGTTCCAATTCATGAGAGACTTGATCAAGCAATATGTTTTAATACTGGCTTTGTAGATGGGGAACAAGATCCACTAGTCAAACATGCATAATTTTTTGTGTCCTACACTTGACATGGTACACTAATATTGTGCCATTTCCTACATTTTAAAATGTAAAGCAGAAAAATTGATCATTTGAAATAAGTTTTAACACTGAATGGCAGTTAGAAGGTTAGGCACATTCATTTTATTAAAGTATAACTTTTTATTTGTTCTGTATTTACAGATATGGTTTAGCATATCAACACTGGGTCTTGTACCCATTATAGTGAGCCTGTATGTGAAAACAGTGAAATTCCTTTTTAAGATCAAGTCCTTAACAAAGAGTTGTACTTCCTAAAATACTCTGCACCAAAATATTGTATGTAGAAAAAGTATTTATTATATACTTCTAGAATTTTATGAAATTTTAGTTGTTCAAATTGATCTTGTTATTCAAGACACAAAAAGCTTTTTCACACACTCTGAGTCCTTATTTTGTGTGGCGTTTGAATTGAAAATAATTCCTTGTTGTTTGGTGTCTTTCAGTGTTTTCTTTCACTTGTAGGAAACCCACTCTTATAAACTGGTGTGAACCTGAGAATCTTCATTGCTTAAGATAGTATTAATGCATTACTAAATATGGTTGAGATTTATTATGAAGGAATTAGATTTATATTTACTAGAAGATTGCAGTTAACTGAAAGGATTTTTTACATTAAGGTTGAAAGATGTTGGGTCACTTTTATGAAATTTACATTTGTACTGCTTAGTACATAATTAAATTTAAGATATATAATCTGTATCGTGGAATTTATCTGCACAAGAACATCTTTTTTTTTTTTTTGTTAAATAGCATTTGCATTTTAAGGAAACACATATTGGTGGTGACCTTATATGGTATGGAAACGTCTTATTACAATTTTGAATAAATAAAAAAAAAAGCAAAATTATAGAAGAAATAATATGAGAATGTTTAATCTGAAATCTTTTCCTATGAATAATCTTTAAAGAAATACTAAAACTAATGTGAAAAAGACATGTGTTGAGCATCCCATGTAGTGCTTATTCAGCTCAGGCTTCTGTTCTGTCTCTTGTTAGCCAACATAAAGAGCTGGGAATCAAACCAGTGAAATTCATCCACGCAAATAAAAAAAAATGTCAGTAAGTCTGTTTATGCTATTTGTTTAAAATATATTAAATGATAATTGCTCAGTAGTTTGTTAACACATTTAATCACATTATTATTTTTTGTAGAATTGATAGTGAAGGTGTATGTTTGTTTGTTTTTCTTTTGTCCCAAGATCTGTAAAAAGGGAAACTAGACAAATAAGCAGTAAATGCCATTACACCTCCAGCGCCCTGAACTGGATTAAGAGTGTTTGAGAATACTATGTGTGCTGTTGTGCCTGTTTTGGGAAAGTGTATATATAGTTCTTAAACAGGTGTTCTAACCTTGTGTCAAAATTTTCTTTAACTGTCTTTTACTTGGAGATCATTTTACACAGAGCGCAAAACAGAACAAGCAACAGGCTTTATTGATGGTGACCTAATTGAGAGTTTTCTGGACCTGAGCCGACCTAAAATGCAGGAAGTGGTCAGTGGATTACAGGTTAGTGTTTTAAGTTGCATTAGATAGTTGACATAGCATAAGGTCTAAGTATGTTTACATTAGCCAAGACTAAATTCCATCTTTATAGTTTCAATGCACATACAGTGGAACCTCTGGTCACGACCGTAATTCGTTCCAAAACTCTGGTCGCAACCTGGTTTGGTCATGACCCGAAGTAATTTCCCCCATAGGATTGTATGTAAATACAATTAACCCGTTCCGGACTGTACGAGTTGTATGTAAATATATGTATTTTTTAAAGATTTTTAAGCACAAAAATAGTTAATTATACCATAGAATGCACAGTGTAATAGTAAACTAAATGTTTACTTACTTCTTCTGGTCACTCTAGCTCAGTGTTTCCCAAACTCGGTCCTGGTGAACCCCTGTGGCTGCAGGTTTTTGTTCCAACCAGCTTCTGTTTTTAATTGAACTCCTGGGCTAATTAAGTGAACTGATATTTCCCAACTTCTGTGTTTAGGGAAATATATAGAAATTAGAAAAGTGTTTGCTAAAAAAAAAAAAAAAAATTAAAATGTACCAAGCAGTTATATAGGAATAATGTATTTTTTTTCTTTTTAACAGTATTTTCATCTTGATTTTCATTCTACTTTTCTAGGTCTTCTAATTGTTTAATTAATCCATTATTTACTCATTAGATAGATAGATAGATAGATAGATAGATAGATAGATAGATAGATAGATAGATAGATAGATAGATAGATAGATAGATAGATAGATAGATAGATAGATAGATAGATAGATAGTGGGTCGGTTGCTAAAGTACTTGCATCCTTTGATTATTTAGTGTTGTTTGGCTGCGTGTCTGCTCTGCTCGTTTTAAATTGTCATTATTAAGATACAACAAAGGGGGAAAAACTGCACAGAGAAAGGGCAAAGTATAATGAAATCAACAAAAGAGAGTTAAGCATTTAAATCTATAGCAAAAGCAGAAATATTTCTAAATTTCTTATAAATGTATAAATTATGCTGCTATGCTTTTCTGAATGTCGAATAAAAGAAAAAAAATACCAGCTAATTAAATGAGATCAGTGCTATCAGGTGTTGTCACTGATTAGGAATCCGGTTGGAACAAAAACCTGCAGCCACAGGGGTTCACCAGGACTGAGTTTGGGAAACACTGCTCTAGCTCCTTGATCGCTCAGCTGGAGCAACCGCTTCCTTCTGCCCCACTGAGGGTCGGCCAAAACACCCCTGCTTGGGCGCTCTCGCTCTCGCTCTCTCTCTCTCTCTCGCTCATGCTCTCGCGCTCTTTCTGTCGTTCGCTGCACAGGGAGAGACTGAACACGTGCGGAAATCATCGGCACGTATGAACCAGAAGGGAAACTGGCTTGTTCGTCACCTGAGTGTGTGGTCGTGAACAGATGCAAAAGTTTGGCGAACTTTTTGGTCATAACCCGATTTGTACGTGGTCTGAGACATTCGTGACCCGAGGTTCCACTGTATTCTGTTAAACACCACTAACCTAGCAGTTATGTGTAATATTCTTGTTTTTGTTTCTTTGGGGAGCTATTTTTAAGTTTGTAGTAGAGAATAGAGATGGTAAATATGTAGATAAGACTTACACTGCAAGCACAAATTAAGCTCTTATTTCCGGGAGCATTTTCTATTTATTGCATTGTTGCAGATAATTATGTACATGCTGGAATAAGGGTGCCAGAAAAAGTGAAGAAGTGAGAAGGGAACTCATACCAGGCCCAAATATTGTTGTTAAATGAAGTTCATTGTTCAGATTGATGGTTCATTGATAACATTAATAAGTTGAATATTTAATTTTTGTTTTCTCATGTTGTTTTTTTTTTTAATAATGTAATTAAATGATTAATTTAGCAGTCTTCTTCTTTCGGCTGCTCCCATTAGGGGGTTGCCACAATGGATTGTCTTTTTTCATATTTTCCTGTCCTCTGCATCTTGCTCTGTCACATCCATCACCCTTATGTCCTCTCTCACCATATCCATAAACCTTCTCTTAGGCATTCCTCTTTTCCTCTTGCCTGGCAGCTCTATCCTTAACATCCTTTTCCCAATATGCCCAGCATCTCTTCTCTGCACATGTCCAAACCAACGCAATCTCGCCTTTCTGACTTCGTCTTCCAGCCGTCCAACCCAAGTTGACCCTTTAATGTACTCATTTCTAATCCTGTCCATCCTTGTCACACCCAATGCAAATCTTAGAGCCTGGAGGTGGCAGAGTTGAAGATGCTATCTCCTGCTTTCTGGTCAGTTCCACCATCTACAACCCATATAATATAGCTGGTCTCACTACCGTCTGTCACAAATTACTTCTGACACTCTTCTCCACGCATTCGCTGCCTGCACTCTCTTTCTCACGTCTCTTCCACAATCCACGTTGCTCTGTAATGCTGATACCAAGTATTTAAATTCCTCCAACTTTACCAATTTTACTCCCTGCATCCTCACCATTCCACTGACTTCCTCTCATTCACACACATGTATTCTGTCTTGTTCTTACTAACCTTCATTCCTCTCCTCTCTAGAGCAGTGGTTTCCAAACTTTATTTTATCACGGCTCCCTTAAAAATATTTGATCATATGGCGCCTCTCTTCCATTTTATAAAATACTACAAACACAAAAATTTTTAGTACTAAAAAATTTATTAAGATAAACTCTTATACACAAGAAAAAACGAATAACAATATTTTATTATTGTCGCTTAATGAGATGGATGTGCTTGCCTATTAGCGCAAAGTTTATCAAATCTCGGTGTCATTGATGAGATAGCTACACGAAGCTCCTTTTCTACAACCAAACGAGCACGATATTTCGATTTTATTGCAGCTAATGCAGAAAATCCTGTTTCGCATAAATAAGATGTTGCGAATGGCAGCAATACTTTTAAAGCTTTATTTGACAAAATATTATGTTCACTCTTAATATCTAGCCAAAATTGAATCAGAGATACATTCTGAAGTTTTTGTTTTAAAGAAGTATCACAAGATAGTTCAATCAAGTTTTCTTTCTCAATACTTGTTAATTCAAATTCGTCATCTTCTTCGTCGATAAATGGATTCTGTATCCACGCATATTTTGTAAAATCAAGATCATCAAAATAATTCGAAAAATGAATTAACAAACCATCCAAGTGTTCAACAAATAGATTTTTGTTTGCTTCTATATTAACTTGGGTGCATAAATTTAAAAGTGGAAACATGTCGAACCTATTTTTTTCCAAATTTGTCTTCCATATCTCCATTTTTTTAATGAATGCTTTCACTTTATCTTTTTGAATCAATAAATGCATTTGTGGCCCTTGCATCGATTTATTCAAAACACTCAATTTTCCAAAAATTTCCACCAAATAGGTAAGTTTAATAATAAAATTATCATCCCTAAACATATTTGCATCCTCATTATGATTTTCTTAGAGAAAAATTGCAAATTTCTTCTTTGAGTTCAAGTACCCTCTGAATCACTTTTGCACGAGATAGCCAGCGCACTTCACAATAATACAAAAGTGAGGTGTAAGCAGCTTCCATATCTTCACACAGCTTTGCAAATAACCTAACTTTTAATGGACTGTATTTTATGTAGTTTACAACTTTCGTTACTTTTGTAAAAACGTAGTTAAGTTCCTCACTCATATTTTTTGATACGAGAGCTGCTCTGTGGAGCATGCAGTGCGTCCAGAGAACATCGGGTGTTTTCCTTTTAATTAGTGCTTGAAGGCCAGTTTTGTATCCTGACATTGACTGTGCACCATCTGTACAAAGCCCAATGCAATTATTCCACAATATGCCGTTCTCATCAAAAAAATTGTCGATTATATTAAAAATTTCACTGGATGTGGCTTTGCCAGGAATGGGTTTGCAAAATATATCTTCAATTATATTATTCTCTTCAACATATCGAACATATGCAATTAAATGTGCGTCTTTAGCTACATCGGTTGCTTCATCTACTTGTAAGGCGAATTTTGAAGTGCGCATCTGAGAAACTAATTGATCGTAAAGATCGTCAGATATATCATCGATTCTTCTGCCAACAGTGTTATCAGCAAGCGGTATTTGTCGCAACTGTTTTGCATATGATTCGCCAAACATTGTTTTGACCATATCAATAGCTGCTGGCAAAACTAATGTTTCTCCTATTGTGTGTGGTTTTTTACACTTCGCGATTCTGTAAGATACTAAGTACGATGCTAGTAACGCATTTGATGGAATATGAACTATTTTTTTGAACGTTTGCTTTTGTTTAGTGAACTCATCCAATTTTCTTTGAAAAAATTCTTGGGACTTGCCAACGTATTGAGAATGCATAGTTTCAATGTGGCGTTTTAATTTTCCGGGTCTCATACTATCAGCAGCCAAAACTTTCGAACAAAACAAACACATTGGTTTTTCCACATTATCAGTAATAACACTTGTAAATCCGAACGATAAATAAGACGAATCGTATTTTCTTGTCTTGGGAGTTCTTCCTTCCTGATTCCTACTACTTGTGCCAACATCAGATTCTTTATTATTAGAGGATTTTCTGTTATAACCAGTCAAGAACTTATCCATTTCTCTAAAAATATTAGGATAATTAATTTATTGTTCTTAAAAAAATTAAACTTAATTAAATTACTTACTATTGTGATCAGTGAGTAATTAGGTACGTCAAAATAAAATAAGAAACACAATCTAACACTGCTGAGCTAAACTGAAATCGATATTGTCTCGATTTTTGGAGAGTTACTGGTCGGCCAAGTTACGTGTCATACCGCTGGTGGTTTATCCTTGCAATGAGTGGATATCGTAGGTAAGAAAGTGAGAAGTCCGACAACGCGTCTGAATATTTACGCAGTAATATGCAGCCGCCAAATCTTTTCGCGTATGCGCATAGACAATACAAGCCCTACGGCCTACGGTGCTGATATATTTCTGAACCGTACTGTTTGCTACGGGGTAAGGGTAGCATCAGCAGCATAGTAGTTAATATGTACCTATATGTTACGTATCGTGTTAGCTGCGCGTGCACTTTTTTTTGTCAATCCTGGCTAATATTCGCGCCTCCCCTTAGACTAGTCCACGCCTCCCTAGGGAGGCGCGCCTCCCAGTTTGGAAAACGCTGCTCTAGAGCATATTTCCACCTCTCCAGGGTCTCCTCAACCTGCTCCCTACTCTTGTTACAGATACAGGGTCATGAGCAAACATCATAGTACAAGGGGATTCCTGTCTAATCTCATCTGTCAACCATTGCATCACCATTGCAAATCAGAAAGGGCTCAGAGCCGATCCCTGATGTAATCCCACCTCCACCTTGAATGCATCTGCCACTCCTACCGCAGACTTCACCACTCTCACACTTCCCTTGTACATATCCTGTACAACTCTTACATACTTCTCTGCCACTTCTGACTTCCTCATACAATACCACAACTCCTCTTGAGGCACCCTGTCGTATGCTTTTTCCATGTCCACAAAGACACAATGTAACTCCTTCTTGCCTTCTCTATACTTTTCCATCAACATCCTCAGAGCAAACACTGCATCTGTGGTGTTCTTTCTTGGCATGAAACCATACTGCTGCTCACAAATCATCACCTCCCTTCTTAACCTAGCACTACACTTTCCCATGACTTCATGCTGTCGCTCATCAAATTTATCCCCCTGTAGCTACTACAGTTCTGCACATCCCCCTTATTATTAAAAATATCCTTTATCACCCTAACCTGCTGCACATCTTTCCCAGCTCAGTCCCTCTGTCTAGCCAATCGGTTACAGGTCCTTTTCTCCCTCCTTAGTGTCCAACCTCTCATACAACTCATCATACGCCTTTTCTTTAGCCTTCGCCACCTCTCTCTTCACTTTGCGCCTTATCTCCTTGTACTATTGTCTACTTTCTGTATCTCTGACTTTTCCGCTTCTTTTTTGCCTTCCTCTTCCTCTGTATACTCTCCTGTACTTCCCCATTCCACCACCAGGTTTGCGTTTCCTCCTTCCTCTGTCCAGATGTCATGCCAAACACCCTTCTTGCTGTCATCCTTATTACTTCTGCTGTAGTTGCCCAGCTGTCTGATAACTCTTCACTGCCACCCAGTGCCTGCCTTACCTCCTCCCTAAACTTAAACTTGCAGTCTTCCTTTTTCAGTTTCCACCATGTGATCCTTGGCTCTGCCCTCATTCTCCTCCTCCTCTTCTTGATTTCCAACGGCATCTTACAGACCACCATCCTATGCTGTCTAACTACACCTTCCCCTGCTACCACTTTGCAGTCTTTAATTACCTTCAGATTGACTCTTCTGCATAGGATATAATTTACCTGTAATAATAATAATAATAATGCATTTTATTTATAGGGCACTTTACATTAGCAGTAAATCTCAAAGTGCAACATAAAAAGATTAAACAATGGCAAGGCCGGATAAAAACAGAGATAAAACAACAATAATTATAGCATTCTTGTTAATAAGCTTTCCTAAATAGAAAAGTCTTTAGCTGTTTTTTTAAAACAGCCCACAATCTGCTGTGTTCTTAGGCTCTCTGGTAGGGCATTCCAGAGCTGTGGAGCAGCGGCTGCAAAGGCTCGGTCTCCCATTGTATGAAGTTAAGTCACAGGGGGGCAAAGGCAGTAGGTATTTGTCAAACAGAGGTTTCTTGTAGTGGATTGTAATATAAGGAGTTCTTTAAGACATTGTGGAGCATTTCCATGGATACACTGGTGAGTAAACAAACAGAGTTTTTATTCGATACGGAGATGGATAGGGAGCCAATGAAATGACCGAAGGATTGGTGAGATATGTTCATATTTCCGCACCGTCATCAGGATTCTTGCAGCACTATTTTGAATTTGTTGGAGCTTTTGAAGGCTCTTGTTGGGTATCCCAATGAGGAGTGCATTACAATAGTCCAGTCTGGATGAGACAAAGGCATGAACCAGCTTTTCAGCATCACAGAGGGAGAGGTAGGGACGGAGTTTGGGTATGTTTCGGAAATGAAGGAATGCAATTTTACAAAGGTGATGGATATGTATATCAAATGACAAATGGGAGTCTAACTTGATACCCAGATTTGTAACAGAAGGGTAGAGGGTAATGGTACAGTCAGAAAAGGAAATACAAATTACAGAGGAACGAAGTTGATGGGTGGGGGGGGGGGGGGGGGCCATGCCAATTTAAAAGAGCTTCAGTTTTGGTGCTGTTCAGCTTGAGGAAGTTCTTGGACATCCAGGCCTCAATCTCATCCAAGCAAGAGGAAAAAGTTGATGGAGGTGCAAGAGAAGTCGAATCCAGTCTCACATAGAGCTGCGTATCATCGGCATAGCAATAGAATGAAACTCCATGCTTGCGGATGATGTGACCCAAGGGGTAGTATATAGATATTAAAGAGGGTCGGCCCAAGTACTGATCCTTGTGGGACTTCACAGGTGACAGTGTGGGCATGAGATTTAGCATCCCCCAAGGCCACATACTCAGTCCTGTCTGTAAGATAGGACTCGAACCACTCAAAAGCAATGCCAGAAAGTTCAATTGCATCATGAAGATAATGGAGAATATTATGATCTACCGTATCAAATGCAGCTGTATGGTCCAGGAGGATAAGGAGTGATGGAGAGCCATGGTCAGCAGCCATCAGGAAGTCATTGGTGACTCTAATCAGGGTTGTCTCTGTACTGTGAAGTTCGGAAACCAGACTAAAATTTTTCAAACGGATTGAATTTTTTGAGGTGATCCTGAAGCTGAACCTGTGTGCATCTTCCTCCACTCTTATATGTAACCCTATGTTCCTCCCTTCTTAAAACACATATTCACCACAGCCATGACCATCCTTTTTCACAAAATCCACTATCATCTGACCTTCTTCATTTCTCTCCTTGACACCATAGCTAACCATCACCTCCTCGTCTCCCCTGTTCCCTTCACCAACATGTCCATTGAAATCCTCTTCAATCACCACTTTCTGTCCTTTGGGTACACTGTCCATTACTTCATCCAATATAACATCTCAGTCTTGTTCTTTATCCTCTTTGGATAGTTGCCTCTATGATAATAAAATTTGGATGGTACATCATCTGCTCAAGCTTAATAGTACCTAGTCTGCAATTCTCCTAATGGGTTCTAAACCTACCCTTTCAAAATTTGGAAATATTAAGATCTAAATTGATGACACCCCTATTTCTTTACGCCCTAAAGTCAAGAGCCTTGGTGTTGCTTTTGATAGCACTTTGTCTTTTCAGTATTAATTCTATATCCTGTGCTGCATTTTGCCACCTTTGTAATATTTCAAGACTTTGTCCATCTCTGCAGTTGAAACACTAATTCATGTATTCATCACATCAAGGCTTGATTATTGTAATGCTTTATTTTTTTGGATCCTGACTAAACTTACACATAAGCTGCTGTTAGTTCAAAATTCTGCTGCATGCTTATTGAGTCAAACTAAGCTAATTGTTGCATTACACCTATACCATTCCATTGGCTTCCAGTTAATTACCATATTGACTAGAAGATTCTTCTTCTCACTTGCAATGCACTCCATGATCTGGCTCGCACTTACTTAAAAGATCTTTATAAAAATCCTGCATCAGCCCACTCGCTGCCCTCTTCTACTTCTCACTTTCTTGTTGTCCATGCAATCCTAAATCATCTACCTGCAGAGCCACAGCACCATACGTCACTGCAGATCTAGGCCAACAATTTCAGGATGGAACTGACGTCACCGCAGTTTCAGGACAGACTTCAGAAGATTACTTTCAGAATGTTTCATCGGGTAACTGCAAGTTCCGGAAGTAGCGTTGTGTCATTAACCTGTTCAAAAATATTGTGATTAAAATGAGAAAGAAAAACAGTGCATGAAACCAAACAATATGTATCATTGTGAAGTTCTGAGGGTTTCTAACATCATCAGATCAAACTAAACAATGCTAAAATGTTTCTGTAAAATAGGCTGTTTACCTTGTGTCCGGGTTTGTGAGAACCATTTAATATGTCGACAAAATTAAAATCATTAAATATTGTTTTAATTGAAAATATTTTTTTACATTCATGAACACAATAAACAATATAATTACAATATCCATGCATTTTCACAACCAACTATGCTATATGTTAATTGCCTTATATAGAACTTATCTAGTTTTTGTCACTTATTACTATAAACGACATGCCACCAAAAAATAAAAATACTAATAACACTATTTAGCACCTTTCCCATGTTTAAAGCATTTCACAAAATTTAGAAGAACAACAGGATATATATATAACATTGGCTATAAATAATATCCACACTAAATACAGATAAATATGGGATATACAAAGCATTTAAAAAGAATAAAAGACAATAATCCAGACTAAAATACATCATATAATAGTACAAAATAATCTCAAACAAATATCATTTGTGATACACAAATTCTGAGCACCTGCACAGGAAGAGAGGTTAAACTGAAAGAAGGGCCTGCATTTCAGGTCTGTTTAATGCCTTCCTAAAAAAATGAGCTAAAAAAAAAAAAAAAAAGCTGATCATCATTAATTTCGTGAGGTCATTCCAAGTCTGGGTACTATGCAACTGAGGGCTCTGTCACCAACACAGCACAGGTTAGTGTGGGGCACAATAGCTGTGATGTACTTGCTGATGCCAGTCTATGTTTGTAACCTTTCTAATTTTCTATCAGAACTCCACTTGACTCAGAACCCTGCTTTTGAGAGTCCTGGCACAGACTGGCAACAGGGAGCACATTACTGCCAACCTGCTGCACTTTCACTGCTCCTTGTATGTTAATAGGATTCACGCAGTCTTGTTGTGCTTCATACTAACTTGCACTCTGTGGGTGACAGGGAATTCAGCTGTATAGTGCCCAGACTTTGCAATGACCTTAAAATTAATGAGATCATCTGACTCAATAAGTTGCCCATAAGCACTGTGACTTTAAAGTCCTTCTCACAGTGTCCATGGTCACTTCAACAGCCATGGACACTGTGAGAAGGACTTTAAAGTCACAGTGCTTATGGGCAACTTCAAAACGCAGCAAGAGAGAAAAGAATGGGAGGTTAAACTCGTGCTAAAATTTAATACTTTACAACATGGATTGAATAAAGACAAGAGTTTTATGGCCAGATATGAGGATTGTTTACATCTCTCAGAATGACAGACAACCTGTCTACAGACCCACATTGTTTTGAAAAAACTCATTACAAACTTCAAAAGACTTTGTTGGACAGTTATCTTATCCAGAGATCTTGACAATACATTGTTCTTTTCTCTCTTGTTAAATTAACCCTAGCCTGAATGAATCTATTAATTTTTTACATTCAAAATCTCTCATTTAAATATTTACCAATGTTGTTTCTTGTCCTAGAGTGTGTATATAAACATAGGAAACTTCAGTTTCTGTATTACATCTTGCCTGAAGAAGGGGCCTGAGTTGCCTCGAAAGCTTGCATATTGTAATCTTTTTAGTTAGCCAATAAAAGGTGTCATTTTGCTTGGCTTTTCTCTACATTCATAATGGCTAACACGGTACAACACCCTAGTACTACAGTACCAATAGTAGATAGTGAATTAAACATAATACATTAAAAGACAATATAAGTAAGAAACACTTCTGTGGTCATCATTGTGAGCAGCAATTGATTAGCTCTTATCTGTGGACAATAACTGTTCCTAAGTTTTGAAGTGCATTTTCTAATGGTCTTTGCTAGAACAGAGAAGAGGAAAAAGTGCTGGTTGTGATCTTTAATGATGCTGGTAGCTATTGAAAGGTGGACATGTATAACATAGGTCCTGAATTGGAGTCATTTATCAGTAATATGATTTTTTAACTTTGTGGTCCTGCACTCAAACACATAATGTACCAGGGTGTATAATTTAACCAGTGAGAACAGATTCTGCTGTACACCTGTAGAACTGCTGTCCATAGATGCATTCCTCAGTTGCCATTGGATGTTAAATCCATTTGTTAGCCTTCTTGAATAACTGTGATGCATTAAAAACTGTGGTCAGTTTCCCAATTCATTATATCTTTGTCCAGATTTTTGCTGATACTAAGGAGAAGTTATTATCATTGCAACACTGTTCCAGAAAGACGCTTTTTGTTAGTGTTAGTCTATAAAAGAGAGAAATGTGGTTGGATATATGTCTGGCTAGACCTTTGTATGTCAATAGCATTAGGTGTAGCACATGACCCTGTAGTTCCTGTCCTGAGAATAAATGTGGCAGAAGTGACAAGTTCACAATCCAGTTACAGAAGGTACCAAGTCTATGACGATCAGCTTTGATGGTACAGTGTTAAATATTACAATGTTAGATGCTGAAATATAGTCTATAAACAGTGCTATGGCAAAGCCATTTTTATTATCATCATGTGACAGCATGGCATTGCCAGCATGGAAGGTATATGGCATCATGTGCGGACCACTTGTGAAGATATGTTAAAAAAATGGCTAAAGTGTGTTAAATATTAAATTTAATGTGTGCTAGTACCAGTCTCTCAAAGTGTTGCATCACAAAAGAAGTGATAGTTACTAATGTCTAGTCAGTGAGGTAACTTTAGTCATCCATGTCAGTTAAAATCATTTTAACAGCTTGTCTGATAAACTGTCGGACTTACTAAACTGCATCTCTTATATATATTTCTCTTCTGGTTCGTCCTGCTTCCACTTCAAAACTGGTCCCGCCCACACTCAGCTGACACGACATTTCTCATTCCTATTCGTCCTCTTCCAAACCCTTCCCCACGCTGTCTGTTGGTCCTCTTCAAAACCGGTCCCGCCCACACACAGCCAATACGGCATTTATCGATTCCTATTCGTCCTCTTCCAAACCCTTCCCCACGCTGCCTGAGGCTTCTCTTCAAAACCGGTCTTGCCCACACGCAGCCGACACGCATTTCTCGATTCCTATTCGTCCTCATCCGAACCCTTCCCCACGCTGTCTGCGGCTCCTCTTCAAAACTGGTCCCGCCCACACGCAGCCGACACGGCATTTCTCTGTTCCTATTCGTCCTCTTCCAAACCCTTCCCCACGCTGCCTGAGGCTGCTCTTCAAAACAGGTCCTGCCCAAACGCAGCTGACACGCATTTCTCGATTCCTATTCATCCTCATCCAAACCCTTCCCCACGCTGTCTGCGGCTCCTCTTCAAAACTGGTCCCGCCCACACGCAGCCGACACAGCATTTCTCTGTTCCTATTCGTCCTCTTCCAAACCCTTCCCCACGCTGCCTGTGGCCTCCTGTACACCTTGCTATTTTCGTTATACTGCGACGGTTGTTTCCTAAGACATCAAATGTTATAAAATGAACGACAGTATCTTCTCTGTCGACGAGTTTTTGTACAACGTCATCTCTGTTCCGGGATCCGGCAACTGCCTGTTACTATCAGTGGGTTATTTCTTGACACAAACGGTTGATGAAGGCAATGCACTCTCATTACGACATAGGGCAGTAGATTTCGTTGCATCACATTGGGACAGATTTGGAGACGTTCTTCTTGTTGCTCTTTCCAACGCAAATCGAGTTATCACAAGAAGTCAGGAGTTCTATCAATACATGGCAACATCTGGAGTTTATGGTGGTGAAGCTGAAATTCAAGCTCTTTCAGAGATTCTCCATGCTACTATTGTCATTTACTTCAAACATGACCCCAACATCCCGCCCGTTTTAAGAGGTAATATCTGTACCCTTTTGTTATGCGTATGTCCTTTTCTAATGAATTCCAATCAAGCTGTGGTCTTGCTTTCAAAGTACATCTAATAATATACCATCCTTTTCATTAATTGTCCTTTTCACAAAGTCAATAATTAGATGTTTATTGTGTAAATACTTAAATACATTTTTTTATATAAACTGTTCAAAAAAAATTAAAGGAACACTTTGAAAGCACATCAGCTCTCAATGGAGAAAAAAATCGTGCTGGATATGTATACAGATATGGACTGGGTAATGTGTTAGGAACGAAAGGATGCCACATCGTTTGATGGCAATGAAATGATCAACCTACCGTGGGCTGAATTCAAAGACACCCTGGAAATCAAAGTGACAAAATGATGCGGCAGGCTAGTCCATTTTGCAGAAATTTCATTGCAGCAACTCCAAATTGTACTCAATAGTTTGTATGGCCCCCATGTGCTTGTGTGCATGCCTGACAAAGTCTGGGCATGCTCCTAATGAGACGATGGATGGTGTCCTGGGGGATCTCCTCCCAGATCTGGACCAGGGCATCATTGAGCTCCTGGACAGTCTGAGGTGCAACCTGGCAGCGTCGGATGGACCGAAACATAATGTCCCAGAGGTGTTGTATTGGATGTAGGTCAGGGGAGCGTGGGGGCCAGTCAATGGTATCAGTTCGTTCATCCTCCAGGAACTGCCTGAGTACTCTCTCCACATGAGGCCAGGCATTGTCGTGCACCAGGAGGAACCCAGGACGCACTGCACCAGCATAGGGTCTGACAATGGGTCCAAGGATTTCATCCCGATACCCAGTGACAGTCAAGGTGCTGTTGTCTAGCCTGTAGAGGTTTGTGTGTCTCTCCATGGATATACCTCCCAAGACCATCACTGACCCACCACTAAACCTGTCACGCTGAACAATGTTACAGGCAGCATAACTTTCCCCATGGCTTCTCCAGACCCTTTCACGTCTGTCACATGTGCTCAGGGTGAACCTGCTGTCATCTGTGAAAAGCACAGGGTGCCAGTGGTGGACCTGCCAATTCTGGTATTCTATGGCAAATGCCAATCGAGGTCCTCAGTGATGTGCAGTGAGCACAGGGCCCACTAGAGGATGTCGGGCCCTCAGGCCACCCTCATGAAGTCTGTTTCTGATTGTTTGGTCAGAGACATTCACACCAGTGTATGGTAACACCTCATGCTACCAGTAGTGACACTGACCATAGCCAAATACAAAACTAGTTTAAAAAAAAAAAAAAAAAAAACAGAAAAGAGGAGGAAGAAAAAATGTCGGTGCCCCTCTAGTATACCGGTTGTTAATTTCATTAACACCAAAGAAGCTGAAACTGATTAACAATGCCTTCTGCTACTTAACTTCCCATTCAGGCCAGATATACTAAAGCACAGTTTTAATAAGTTAAACACATCTCCAGTTCAAATCACTGGTTTCTGCATTGCCACTGCAATTGTATAGTATGATGGTAATCATATGCTATTAATTGATATTTTGTGTTTTTCAGCTTTGCCCTGCTGCTGGTGTACACTGCAAATAGATTTTAAATTGAATTGGTGAAGTCTTTTTTGTGGCGGCACGGTGGAGCAGTGGGTAGCGCTGCTGCCTCGCAGTTGGGAGACCTGGGTTCGCTTTCCGGGTCCTCCCTGCATGGAGTTTGCATGTTCTCCCCGTGTTTGCGTGGGTTTCCTCCGGGCGCTCCGGTTTCCTCCCACAGTCCAAAGACATGCAGGTTAGGTGGATTGGTGATTCTACATTGGCCCTAGTGTGTGCTTGGTGTGTGGGTGTGTTTGTGTGTGTCCTGCGGTGGGTTGGCACCCTGCCCCGGATTGGTTCCTGCCTTGTGCCCTGTGTTGGCTGGGATTGGCTCCAGCAGACCCCCGTGACCCTGTGTCGGATTCAGCGGGTTGGAAAATGGATGGATGGAAGTCTTTTCTGTAATTTATTTTGGCTGCAAAAAATAGTGGCGGCTAATTATAAAACGTCATCAGAGGATATTAAAAGTAAACATTTTGTTTCTCATTTAATGTGAGATTTCTTTGTCATTTACTTTGTTTCAGATTGATGATGGCAGTGGGATGAAACGAGAAGCTACAGTGGATGAACTGATCAAAATTGTGGAGGAGCTAACGAGAATCCACTAGAGGAAGTCTGTGGACAAAAAAAATAATGAAAGGACTGCTGTTTGTAAATAAATTTAAATATGTCAGTAAACAAGATCTACTTGATCTCCTGAGATTTATTAGTGCCCCCATGCTGCAGGTTTTGGGGTCATAGGAGAGCTCAAGGACTGTCTGTAGAAGCAGAATGCAAACTTCTAGCTTGGTTTGCCTTGTAACAGCTGCAGAATGCTGGGTTTTGTTGTTTAGCTGACAAAATGCCAAATAATTTTTAGTCTCAGTCTGCTTTAGAGGAAGGTGACTGTCCAGAAACTCACTCTTCAGGGATTTGCTGTCATATTTTGGTGTATATTTATATTTGATAAGCATCCCTTTCATAATCAACTACAATGTGGATCTAAAACTTGAAGAACTGTAGCTTGGGTCAGAGAATGTGAAGCAAATTGGCATTTTGCACCTCCCTGTAGATTCTCTGCTCTAGTGTGCATTTATGTTTTTATTCTTAAAGATTCCCTTTCTTGGTGACCTTGCCTAGAAAGATGTGAAAAATTAAATTGAGTAACAGAGATATTTTAACAAGCTTATAGCTGTTCAGGTCCATATAATTCAAAGACATTGTTCAAACTCTTAAGGTTATTTGGCTTAAAGTGAGCTTGCCTCTATTCTGCACCTACATAAAAGGTATACCCCCCCTTCCACATTCACTGACCATAGTCTCTTCTCTAATCATGTCCTCCTTGTGAGGATCATGTTTCCTTGTACTGCTGCAATAAGAGCAAAATATTTAGTAACAAAAGTTGTTCCCAATGCTTAGGACAGTGGAAGCTAACAAGGTGCATTTCTGATCAAGTAATAAGTTATTGTATGATAAAGCTGCCTTAATCACATCACATATAATATATTGACCATCAGAGCTGCCTGTCATGAAAAGGCTTGCTGAATAGACTAATATGCAGGTTACTGGTCATTAAAATTTTTTAAAAAGTATTACAAATATATAAACTTTGCGCAGCCACCAAATCTTGACTTAAAGGAAGATGATATATGCCTATTTACTATGAGACTTTATGGCTTCTGCAGTTTTACAATATGGTAAATTTCTTACATTTTTACCAGAATAGCTTTGGTTTTCAATAAATGTGGAAATATGCTTATACAGATATAAAATGCATAGGTCTTTGTGTTGGTTAAAATATTGCAGATGTTAGATATAAAACATTTACAAAAAGTGTAAACTTAAAAT
Source organism: Erpetoichthys calabaricus (assembly GCF_900747795.2). Lineage (NCBI taxonomy): Eukaryota > Metazoa > Chordata > Cladistia > Polypteriformes > Polypteridae > Erpetoichthys > Erpetoichthys calabaricus. The sequence goes on from NC_041395.2 coordinate 184,022,282, forward strand.
GTATTTAAAATTTACAAATGGGTGAATTTGTTGTTTTCCCAATAGAAAGACAAATAAACCTTGAATATTTTGTTTATCCTAGACATTTAAAATTTTGAAATATTATCATGTTTCTGCCTCCAGGAGTGATAATTACCTTTCTTACTTGAATTTTAGGCTTGCTTTTGTGGTTGGTGGTTTAGCTTACTAAACCACATTTTGGATTATCATATAGTGTACATACTTGGTTCTGAGTCATAAAAGTATAAAATATTTGTATTTTATGTTTTATGAAAAATTACCATGCTGAGCTGATGACATGTAAGATGCTTTATAAACTTTTTTCTTATTTTAAAGTTGACATAATTAATAAAGAGACGAGCCTTGTAATCTAACCATTTTGAGTTAAAAAGGGTGACAAAGTAACCAATAACATTAATTGTAGACTGCAGTATGCAAAGGTGGCTTGTAGCAAAGAAAACTACACTGAATCTGTACATTGGTGGAGAACATTTTGGAGCAGCCTTGTAAATGGGTTGCATTTTGCACTCTTCTTGAAATATTAAGATTCTGTTGCCAACCTTACCTGGCGAAGGAAATCTTGAAACATTTTGTAGTTCTGCTCACTAAACTGCCACAGATAACAAGTATTGAAGTGTATCAAATGTAAATCAAAGATTGTTTTAATTCACCAAGAGATTATCTGAAATTACAAAGTGTTGTGTCACTTAGACTTAAATTACAAAGTACTGCTTTGTCTTACAGAAATCAGGCCATGCCTCTGAGGTTAGTCCAACCCTTTTTGCCATGGCCAAGCCCCACCACCACAATAATAATGACAAACACCTACTAATAAGACTTTTCATTACACTGTAATTAATACAATAATTGTATAATGCTAAGTTGTAGAGTTAAAAGATGTATTTTGCTACTGTAAAGTTGAATTGGCTAAACAGGATGAAGATATGAAATTGGATGCTCTTTGTGAATTTAAAATGCAGAGTAAATAAGCACTGTGAGTAATTGTTGTGGTTTGACAGGCTGCCTGCAAAACTGACATTTAGTTGCACTGAACCCAGATCCATTCAAATTGTGTACATTTCAAATATTCAGTATATTGGTGCTGGATATATTAATGAAAAAGGATCCACTTTCAGTGGATTAGTGGACACTGTGATTCTGTTTTAGGCAAGGGATTCACTAAAGTGTTCCTCTTAGTCTGTTGTTGTTCTTCTGTTTACAGCTTTGCTACCATAATACCAGATGTTTACATTTATTTATTTAACATCTTAGAAATTATAAGTGCATGCAGACAAATAATAGAGCAAATATAAAACCAATAACAAAGTATAATATCAGATATTCATTGCTGCTACATAAATGTTTATGTTGAAATACCAAGAGTGGTTAAAAAAAAAAATTGAGGATTTAAATTTACAAATAGTAATGTCAAAAATTTACTAGAAGTAAATTACTCAAGAACTATTGTACATCAACAATCAAAACAGATAAAGACAAACTGTAAACAACAGCAGTGTTGGGCCTTAAGTCAAGTAGTTACTTAAAAGTTGTTCTTCAGTTATTTCTATAACTGGAGAAAGATCTGGTTGCTGCTCCTCAGTATTAAAAATAATTATCAGACATCCAGTGGAGGCCAAACTTTTATTAAAGCAGATCTTAATTCCATTTGGTTCTTGGAGGTACACATTTGATGTAGGGTACTGATAAAATCAAGTCCCTGGCCTCTGAGGTGTGTCTCTGAGGAGATGGAGGGGGGCTGTTTTTAGGAATTATTCTTGGAACAGTGAGAAGAGATCCTGAAAGGGAGATGGGAGGGAAAAACTGAGTCTGTGATTCTGAGCAATTGTCTGACATTTTCAGTATTTCTTTTGTAGAGTACTTCCCAGATGTGTCTAAGCCATCACACTGTAAGGGCCTTTGAGAGAGGGATAGTCTCTTGGAAGTACTATAGCTATTTGTTATTGAATTTTTGTTAGCTTGTGGCCAGAAAGTCCTTCGGTATGTTGGGTGATTAGTAAGGCAATCCAGAGGTTTTTTGGCTTTGATTTCTTTTTGTCCTGTTATTTTTTCAGGAATCTCGAAGTTGAATCCCATTTCCTTTTTGTCCATTTCCAAATCTGTCTCTTTGAGAGAGAGGGATTTGAGTCTCTGATAGTGGGTGTCTTCATTGTTCATTTGAGACTTGATTCTAAATAGTGGTTTCTCCAGACTGTCAAGTCTATTAGAATGTATATTGCACTCCATGCTGTTGCACAAAAATAGTCTGTTTTCAGCAGGGTCCTTCAAGGGCCATTTCTTCAACTTTCTTTTCTGGATGTTTTTTGCTAATTTTGACTTTGGAATAAAAATCGGATAAGGAATAAAGTTGTCTTCATTGGGTTTGGAGAACTCAGAGCAGCACTGTTGTTGACTTTCAATTTGTGTATTTTGCTCATATTTACCATCCTGATTTCTCCCAACTTGTATCATCATTGGAGAAACCATCCCCCAGCTACATACCTTCTGAACACACCTTTTAAGGCTAGCCAGAGACTGGCATGAAGGATAGTGGTGGCTAATCGAAACAACTGTATTTTCTGGTGCAGATATACTGCAGCAATGGATGGCTTCATGCTCTCCTTCTGATGCGGTATTACTGTTATGAGAAACGCCTTTTAAGTTCTTTGAATTGGTAGGCAAATATTTTTTTTTGAGCAAAACTGGGAAGATTCCTATTAAAATTATTAGATGACCCCATTGATGTTACCTTCTGACTTCTGATTTGTTTGCCTTTTTGTTCATCTTCACACGTCATAGCTGGTTCTACTGCCTTGAACCTACAGAATACTGAGTGGAGACCTGCTTGAGTGGGATTCTTAGCTTCCTTATTTAATTCAGTCACACTAGTGGCATGTTCGGTGATCTGGGTGATTTGGGACTTGCCCATGTCTCTCCCGGGTGAGTTCTGTCTCCATGCATCTCTGTCTGCCAGGACTTGTGCTGCCAGCCTTCCCAGCACCCTATATTTATCTACACTCTGTAGAGGCCTAGTAAAGGCTGTTGGTTGTCGGTCTAGGTTCCACAGAGTTTCCACATTTGGTAATGGTTTGGACATTGTTATCATGGACTATTTAACATGGAACAGGGGCTGAATAAAAAGATGAGCACAACTGGTCCAGAAATTATTTTGCAAGTTGAGTACTAAAGTTAATTGAGGCTGTAGGAAGACACAGCTGCAGCCTAGCCAAGATTAGCTGTGGATCTCTTATGAATTGGTTAGATCGAAAAGGGTATTTGAGACATTCTATAGAAGTGCAGAGAATATTTTAAAGGTTTGTTAGAAGTCAATAATTCCTGCTGTATAGACTGGAGTAAGGGTTGCTTCAGATTCACAGTGCTCATTGTGTGCTGCCATATTTATTCAAATATTTTGATGTACCTAAAGGTGTGCACTTTCTTTCTTTCTCTCTCTCTCCTCCACAGCTGGTTTCACAGATATGGGGAAAAAATTAGTAGTGGATATTGTAAATTGCTCTTCTTTAATAAGTGCGTCTCCAATCTCTTCTCATAACATGGTGCAGGCCAACCTGATAAACAGACATTGATTTAGTCATATTAGTCAGAATATGCATATCATTTTTAAAGCAACACTTTTTTTTCTTTTTTTTTTTTTTATGACTTTGTAATGAAAAACTAAACTGATCTTCTAGAGGGGTTTCTGGTGTTTAATGAAGTTTGGCTCTTTGTGAAACCATTTTTCTTTTATTGCTTCTATAAAATAGCTTATTCATATCAGCAGTGATAATGCAAAAGAAATGTTTTAACTGTAACTTTCGGGTAATTTTCTTATAGCTCTGATTAGCCTTGCATCCATCCCTTTTCATTCAGTTCTTTTTCAGAATGATACATTATAGAACCCAAATGATGCAAGCTTTCATTTTAAAGCACATACAACAGAGAAATTAATTCTTAGTACTCAAGTTCCCTCTAGTGCAGCTACTGTTATAGTGTATAACAGACAGGAACCATCTTTACTTCAGGATCTTGGTTGGATAAACCTTTTTCCATCTGAATTTTGTATCACCCTAACATGTGATAACCAACTGCGGTGGGTTGGCAACCTGCCCAGGATTGGTTCCTGCCTTGTGCCCTGTGTTGGCTGGGATTGGCTCCAGCAGACCCCCGTGACCCTGTGTTCGGATTCAGCAGGTTGGACAATGGATGGATGGATGGATGTATGTGATAACCAAAGAAAGTGGAAACCTGTAAAGACCAAGTTTACTAAAGAAGCGTTTTTGTAAAACCTTTTTCTTTTTCTTTTCTTTCAACCATTCTGTAAAACTGTTCCAATAATGTGAAATTGGCATTTAAAAGAAAGCCTTAACATTTGCTGACAATTACTTCAAACTAGCTCCTTATTGAAGAGCTTGCTTTTACATAACACCTGGTGTTTCCTTTGTATTTTCCTCTCTAAAAGAACTTTTATAATGTTTCTTTTTGCTATTTGCTTAGGCTGAAATATAAAGCATGGATTGACTATTTCACTTTTGCTAAGGATCACATGGAAGTAATCCTTTTTGAAAAACAGGCCATTTGATGTTCCAAATGCTAAAAAAATCAGACTAAACTTTAATTGCAAAGTATGGCTGTTTTTTTAATACATCATTTCAAGAAGATCAATAGTTTTTATCACTAAAGAACTATGAAAAGCTGCACTTAACCTAGATCTAATCTACTTCCCCATGAGAACACCTATTGGCTTTGTTTGTTCACCTTTATAAACAAGGTGCAGTGTATGGCACAAGAAACATTTGCACTGGATGCTGTAAACATTTTTAGTTTAGGATCAATCAAGATTCGGGAGCATTCTATAGCAGCCTGCATTTGACATATAGTTACTGTTATGAGCTGGAGCAGATGATGGGAAGACTGAACAAGAGTCATGCTTATTTATGTTGTCTTAGCCAAGACTAAAGACTTGAAATGGAGGGTCACCCTTTTAAAATTTTCAACATTGATAATTAAACTGTTTTTGTATTTCATACTCAAAACATTTCTTTGTTAAGCTTAAATTGCCTACTACTCTTCAGACAAACCATTTTAAAATCAACATTCAGTTTTATGCGTGTTATAAATGCACCCTGCTCCATCCTGTAGCTGTATGTCATTGTAAATTGTGTTGGCACCATTTTTCTTGAAAAGGTATTACAGTAGTTAAGATTTACTGTATATAATTATGCAGGCAAGAGGAACATACAGTGGTGTGAAAAACTATTTGCCCCCTTCCTGATTTCTTATTCTTTTGCATGTTTGTCACACAAAATGTTTCTGATCATCAAACACATTTAACCATTAGTCAAATATAACACAAGTAAACACAAAATGCAGTTTTTAAATGATGGTGTTTATTATTTAGGGAGAAAAAAAATCCAAACCTACATGGCCCTGTGTGAAAAAGTAATTGCCCCCTTGTTAAAAAATAACCTAACTGTGGTGTATCACACCTGAGTTCAATTTCCGTAGCCACCCCCAGGCCTGATTACTGCCACACCTGTTTCAATCAAGAAATCACTTAAATAGGAGCTGCCTGACACAGAGAAGTAGACCAAAAGCACCTCAAAAGCTAGACATCATGCCAAGATCCAAAGAAATTCAGGAACAAATGAGAACAGAAGTAATTGAGATCTATCAGTCTGGTAAAGGTTATAAAGCCATTTCTAAAGCTTTGGGACTCCAGCGAACCACAGTGAGAGCCATTATCCACAAATGGCAAAAACATGGAACAGAGGTGAACCTTCCCAGGAGCGGCCGGCCGACCAAAATTACCCCAAGAGCGCAGAGACGACTCATCCGAGAGGTCACAAAAGACCCCAGGACAACATCTAAAGAACTGCAGGCCTCACTTGCCTCAATTAAGGTCAGTGTTCACGACTCCACCATAAGAAAGAGACTGGGCAAAAACGGCCTGCATGGCAGATGTCCAAGACGCAAACCACTGTTAAGCAAAAAGAACATTAGGGCTCGTCTCAATTTTGCTAAGAAACATCTCAATGATTGCCAAGACTTTTGGGAAAATACCTTGTGGACTGATGAGACAAAAGTTGAACTTTTTGGAAGGCAAATGTCCCGTTACATCTGGCGTAAAAGGAACACAGCATTTCAAAAAAAGAACATCATACCAACAGTAAAATATGGTGGTGGTAGTGTGATGGTCTGGGGTTCTTTTGCTGCTTCAGGACCTGGAAGGCTTGCTGTGATAGATGGAACCATGAATTCTACTGTCTACCAAAAAATCCTGAAGGAGAATGTCCGGCCATCTATTCGTCAACTCAAGCTGAAGCGATCTTGGGTGCTGCAACAGGACAATGACCCAAAACACACCAGCAAATCCACCTCTGAATGGCTGAAGAAAAACAAAATGAAGACTTTGGAGTGGCCTAGTCAAAGTCCTGACCTGAATCCAATTGAGATGCTATGGCATGACCTTAAAAAGGCGGTTCATGCTAGAAAACCCTCAAATAAAGCTGAATTACAACAATTTTGCAAAGATGAGTGGGCCAAAATTCCTCCAGAGCGCTGTAAAAGACTCATTGCAAGTTATCGCAAACGCTTGATTGCAGTTATTGCTGCTAAGGGTGGCCCAACCAGTTATTAGGTTCAGGGGGCAATTACTTTTTCACACAGGGCCATGTAGGTTTGGATTTTTTTTTCTCCCTAAATAATAAAAACCACCATTTACAAACTGCATTTTGTGTTTACTTGTGTTATATTTGACTAATGGTTAAATGTGTTTGATGATCAGAAACATTTTGTTTGACAAACATGCAAAAGAATAAGAAATCAGGAAGGGGGGTAAATAGTTTTTCACACCACTGTATCTCTACAGTTGCATTTTAGTACTGTTTTTTGTATTGAAAGTCAATAGTAAAATGTGCTGTTTTGTACTACATCTAGGGATAAAGATTACATGTTAGAATTGCAAAAAAAAATGCCACATTTTAAGTCAAAGTTTAAGATACTGTTGGTAGAGTGGTAAATCAGTAAGGCTTTTAGCACATTTTGGGGGGGGGGGGGGTTATCCCATATCCCAGTTATCCCATATTTCAGAAAAAATTAACCTCTACTTACTTCAGGTACATATACTATGAGTAGTTTACAGAGGATATCTATATTTGCATTTTTATCAAATTTACATCTAAAGCACAATTTCATGGTGGACATACTGAAGAGTAATTTAGTAGAGGAGTTACATTTCCGATTAAACAGAACCAATGCTACTGTACTAGACTGCCCCCGATACTGTATATGCTACCCTTTGCAATTAGAAACGTGATTTTAATTATTTGTGTTAACCCTATGATATGGTGGCATTTGCACTATATACACAACTATTGGCAATGCTGATGTAACGTTTGGTCTTACTGTGCACAAAAACAGGAGATTCTTAAATATTCACACTAAGGCAGTGTTGAACAGAATCATATGGGGCTACCTGTTAAGATCAAATTGTCTGTGGTTCCATGGCTATCTACAGCCAACTTTTTATAAAAACAGTTTTATGGACTTTGTCACTGGCTTACACATCTGTCTATATGTCAGTAGGGCAGAAAGTTAAGGAACGGTGAGTACCAGGCAAAAGTAAAGACTCTTATGCTATCGTTTTTATTCCCTGGTTCAAACATCCTACTGTACTGCATCATTGTATCTCATTAAGAATGAACGAGTTATTTCCTATTGTATGCGGATCTGGATGTTGTTTTGGAGTTTGCTGAGAGTCTCAGCCTGAGACACAATTTAAAAAAAAAAAAAAAAAAAAGTTCTCTAGGTATACTTTTGTCAGCGTAGAGCTGTGTGTCTATGCAAGATTTTGTCACACATCCCTTTCATTAATGAACAAAATAGATACCCTCATAATGTCTTCCTTATTAACTGAATTCTGAGATCTAACACCCTCAACCTCCATATGTGATAATTAATCTGAATGTTACCAAGATGGATCTGTGTTAGATTTGAAAACTCAACAATTTGCCTGCATATTGTGTAGGGTTAAAGTATTGTGGCATTTTGTTGTTGGATGCGGACAGGATTTGCTGGTATAAATTTTGTGTTTTGCCCACAGTCCTATAATAGTGATAATAATTAATAGTTTATGAATTATATTCCCTTTCATTTTTTCCCAAATAAACGAGCAGTCATGATACTGTGCACTTACAGCAAGATGCTTTCTAGCATCTTGTCACTTGCCTGCTGTTTGGCTGTTTCCCTGAAGAGTCTACAGCATGTAAGACCTGTCAGGTAGCAAGTACCTTTATGCAAGTGTCATTAAAAGTACATCAGTTCCATTATTTACACAATGTGCTCCTGATACCCTGCTCTTGCTTCAAGCCCAACAGCCCAAAATGTATCCTGCCTATTGTATAGGGCAGCTTTACAGAAGGTTTATGGCAACAGTGAGGACGGCTCAGAGAGAGAGAACGCTGTCAGGTGACTAGCATTTTTATGTTGCATCAGTCCCAAATCAAACATGCAACTAAGACATCTTCCAGCAGTGCAGACTGGAGATGAAAGCCCTGGAAACTTAGTAATAAGTTAATTTGCGTACGGAGGGGCTGCTTTTATCTCCTCTAGACTCCGCTCTGCTACTAACCCAACCTGCCCAGATAAGGTAGTGGCAAAGCTGTCTGCATCTGCTCATATTATAGTTAGGATTTAATCCCCTACATGCCTAATTACAGTTTTAAAATGAATGCTGGGACCAGTCCAACTAGGATGGACACTGTACAAAGAGAAGGAACAGAAAATTAGATTAATGCAGCAAATCAATTTTAGCATGGCTGTCTGATCATATACGTATTTGCAATTTCATTAAAACACTGGCCCACCTGCTTGGATAAATACTGGCAATAGTCAGAGGTAATACTCACAGAGTCATTGTGGCATGGCCATGCCAGGACATCATCTTGGGTCCTCCAGTTGTGCTAGTTAGGGACTTCCTATCCTTCTGGTTGTTATGTTGGCCTGTTACACTTTCTTGTCACATCTGGGTACCTCTGTGCCTTCTCTGAGACCTCCTTTCATAAGAGCAGCACTGTGCCTCCACCCCTATAAACACTGCATTATTTCCACTTTCTCCTTTGCCCCTCATCTCACTGTTTGATGTTGGCTTGACGAACTTGAAAGAGAGCCCCCTTCTGTTCTGCCATCTCTTTTATCCTCGGGCATCATTTAAAGAGTGAAAATGTCATGTATTCAAAAGGAAGCCTTCTGATTTTGGAGTTTAAAGTCACCATCCACAAAAGTGCATTCTGCCTGCACCCCTTGCTGTCGAACAACCGTCACAAAGCAGAATCCAACTCTGCAGAAGGCCCCAGTCAAACACAGGTTGCTGAGACAATTTTAAATTGCCAGTTATCCTGTGGGTGGCATGGTGGCACAATAGTAGCACTGCTGCCTCGCAGTAAGGTGACCTGGGTTTGCTTCCCGGGTCCTCCCTGCATGGAGTTTGCATGTTCTCCGGGTGCTCCGGTTTCCTTCCACAGTCCAGAGACATGCAGGTTAGGTGCATTGGCGATCCTAAATTGTCCCTAGTGGGTGAGTGAGTGTGTGTGTGTGTGCGCCCTGCAGTGGCCTGGCGCCCTGCCCGGGGTTTGTTCCTGCCTTGTGCCCTGTGTTGGCTGGGATTGGCTCCAGCAGACCCCCATGACCTGGTGTTAGGATATAGCGGGTTGGAAAATGACTGATTGACAGTTAACCTGTAACACACAAATCATTAGGATGTGAGAGGAAAATCCACACAGACATTGACTGTGCAAAAGGATACATCGAACTTGATTTGTTTTCCCACATACATCTTGTCTTTTTGCTCATGTCCACCTGTCTTTTTGAGATTTGACTTCCTGTCTTTATATCTCCATCCTCTTCAGCCTGCATTCCTCTTTGCACTGTTCTGAGTCACGCTCTTTTATTTTTTATTTATGTGTTGTAATCTGCCTTGTTTACTCAATCTCCACAAATTCAGCATTATTGCCATTCTCTCAGATAAGTTGAAAAGCTCTTCTGCTGCTTCTCTTTTAGAGATCATGTTGCTTTAGACTGACACCCTATCCAGGGTTGGTTCCTATTTTGTGTCCCTATGACCCTGAATTGGATTAAGTGGAGTTCGAAAATGGATGAATGTTGGTTTATAGCCTATTTTGTGTTTTTACCAGTGGGACAGTGTTTTACAGAGGAATACTACAACACGATTATTATAAATAAATGCACACACATATATACATACATACACACACAGTACTGTGCAAAAGTCATAGGCACCTTAGATTTTTATTTGTGATAAAAATTTTCCTAACGTTTTTTTGTCTTCTGCATTAGTGTGTCAACAGGTGAAGGACAACTACAGTGAAACAGAAGGGTTTGACACATGTGATCACCAGTTTTTATGCCGGGAGTGAGCATAGCAACAACTCACTATGTGGTCGTCCTGTATCAATAATAATTTTCTGTCATGGAAATTCTGCAGCAAACAGGGGTTTCAGATTGTGCTGTCCAGGCTCATCTGAGAAAGCACAAGGAAACAGACATGGCTGATAATCAGAAATACAATGCTCGGGCACGAAAACTGAATTAGGCAGATGAGGGATACAAAATCTGGAGAAATCCAACACTATTTCAGTTTTGAGCTCACAGAAACTTCTGGTGGCCAACTCAACCCTTCTACAGTCTAATGAAATCCTGACAGAAGTAGTCTCTAATGAATTCCAAACAGCCAAGAAGCTCACCTATACACAAAAACACAATGGTTGTGGTGCTATGCAGTGACAGCAAGTACTCTGAAGTGACAAGTCAAAATTTTAAACCATTGATGTCTGTAGCCAATAGTGAAGCATGGTCAAATTTCCCTGCAGGTTTGCAAATGGAGTTGTTGATCTAGTCAGAATTAACTGAATTTACATTGTGGGGAAGTATGGGTCTAGTTAGTCCCAACTGCATCCTGCAACAGGACAATGCCTTTTTCTTTAGTTATTTTTGAAAACCTCTTTGCAGAATTTGTTGTACATGTGCCTAGGACTTCTGCACCATACAGCATATACCTGTGGTATATAGTATATGGTTACTTCTGTAGAACAAAGTGAAATGGTGCAGTTTTGCTCATCAGTAGGGTTCTAGCATTCTGCTGTGGAAATAAACATGCCAAGTTTTGTTCAGATTAAATGATTTGGTTTTGTGCTGTTGGTTCCAAACACAGACAGACTGACATCAAAATCATAAAATCATGTTCAGCATTTTTAAAACATGTACAAAAATCACTTTTTAAACTGCATCACAATATTTTTTTGCTGTATGGTTCCCTTTATCATGTGTAGTTTACTGTGTAGAGAAGAATGTACTGGTGTGAAATTGCTGAAAAGTAACAAAGATTCTAGTTTTTTAAAATTATGCCAAGTAAAACATTTTTTTGAGTTTATCACATCTAAAGAGAGACAAACACAAGTCACTCCAGCAGTGTTCAAAATGTCTGCAGGGATGTCTAAAATGTGTAAATCCAAAATATTTACTCTGTCACTAAACATTTCAAATAAAATAAATATGCATATGAAAACACTGTACACATGTACATACTGTACATCTATATTAATAAACGGCAAAGCCCTCACTGACTGACTGACTCACTCATCACTAATTGTCCAACTTCCCGTGTAGGTAGAAGGCTGAAATTTGGCAGGCTCATTCCTTACAGCTTACTTATAAAAGGCAGGTTTCATTTCGAAATTCTACGTGTAATGGTCATAACTGGAACCTGTTTTTTGTCCATATACTCTAATGGAGGAGGCGGAGTCACGTATCGCATCATCACGTATTACGCCTCCTACGTAATCACGTGAAGTGAAAACAAGAAAGAGATTTCCAGCACGAGTCAAATGCGGGAACGAAGGTAAATGACGTTAATTGTTGAGTGTCTTTTAATACTGTGTAAGCATACATATTAACAGATGTGCAATTAAACGTGTGGATTTACGGGGTGATTTCTCAGGCTTAAAGCTCGAAGTGATCACTCGAGTGAAGGCAGCTTCACAAAAAAACAGATCTTTAACAAACTGTTATTGGTATATTTTACCTCAATTTTAAAAGGTTTTCTTTTCTTCTTAATAAAAATTTAAAAGCAGAACTTCGCCGGTGCGAACCGTGGGGATTTGAGCGACTGACGCATACAGACATATTCATGAGTGCAGGTACTTCGGAAAGAAAGCACCATGTAAACCTAAAGTTTAAATTAAGTTCATAGACCTACAAAAGGTTGCCATTGATTTCAGGCAAGATTGCTCTTCTCCTGTACAACTATACGTTGCATTCTTAACAGTAAGCTTGCACGGCTTGATCATATTACAACCGGAGTGCTGAACTGACAAACTGGTATACAAACAGAACAATCGTAAAAACAGGATTAAATAAAAAGGCTGCTTCCGTTGGCGAAGCAACGAAAAAGGAAGACCTTATATGACGTTCGTTTATAAAACAGCAGAGAGGCTGTGTGAAGTCAGCTACACAAAAAAACAGATCCTTAACAAATTGTTAGTGGTATATTTTACCTCCATTTAAAAAGGTTTTCTTTTCTTCTTAATAAAAATTTAAAAGCAGTACTTCGCCAGTGCCAAGCGCGAGGATTTCAGCGACTGACACATACAGATATATTGATGAGTGCAGGTACTATGGAAACAGAGCACCGTGTAAACCTAAAGTTTAAATTAAGTTCATAGACCTACAAAAGGTTGCCATTGATTTGAGGCAAGATTGCTTTTCTCCTGTACAACTATATGTTGCATTCTTAACAGTAAGCTTGCACAGCTTGGTCATATTCCAACCGGAGTGCTGAACTGACAATAGATAGATGTATATAATAATATATAGATAGATAGAGATATATATATACAGTAATCCCTCCTCCATCGCGGGGGTTGCGTTCCAGAGCCACCCGCGAAATAAGAAAATCCGCGAAGTAGAAACCATATGTTTATATGGTTATTGTTATATTGTCATGCTTGGGTCACAGATTTGCGCAGAAACACAGGAGGTTGTACAGAGACAGGAACATGATTCAAACACTGCAAACAAACATTTGTCTCTTTTTCAAAAGTTTAAACTGTGCTCCATGACAAGACAGAGATGACAGTTCCGTCTCACAATTAAAAGAATGCAAACATATCTTCCTCTTCAAAGGAGTGCGCGTCAGGAGCAGAGCATGTCAGAGAGATAGAGAAAAGCAAACAAATCAATAGGGCTGTTTGGCTTTTAAGTATGCGAAGCACCGCGGCACAAAGCTGTTGAAGGCGGCAGCTCACACCCCCTCCGTCAGGAGCAGAGAAAGAGAGAGAGACAGAGTTTGTTTTTCAATCAAAAATCAATACGTGCCCTTCGAGCTTTTAAGTATGCGAAGCACCATGCAGCATGTCGCTTCAGGAAGCAGCTGCACAGAAGGTAGCAACGTGAAGATAATCTTTTAGCATTTTTAGACGAGCGTCCGTATCGTCTAGGTGTGCAAACAGCCCCCCTGCTCAATCCCCCTACGTCAGGATCAGAGAAAGTCAGCGCAAGAGAGAGAGAAAAGTAAGTTGGGTAGCTTCTCAGCCATCTGCCAATAGTGTCCCTTGTATGAAATCAACTGGGCAAACCAACTGAGGAAGCATGTACCAGAAATTACCCATTGTCCGCAGAAATCCGCGAACCAGCAAAAAATCTGCGATATATATTTAAATATGCTTACATATAAAATCCGCGATGGAGTGAAGCCGCGAAAGGCGAAGCGCGATATAGCGAGGGATTACTGTATATATATAATATATAGAGATAGAGATATATATAGATATATATATATCTATGATATATGTGTGTGTATGTATGTATGTGTGTATATGTATATATATGTGGATGTGTATATGTAGATATGTATATATAAGTATATATATTTATGTATATATATGTTTACATAACCTCTTTAACACACTAGTTCTCCGCTGCGAAGCGCGGGTATTTTGCTAGTATGATATATACAGGGAAAGTAAGAAAAAAATTATTTATAGAAAGTGAGATATTGAGGGCATGACACACATCTCCAAATCAATACTGTTTTCTGGCAAATGCAATGAGGTTATTATGCTGGAGGATGGGGCTCTAGTGGTTATATTGCTTGTTTTTGTGCTGGAATAAGGTCACATAGACTATAATGTGGAAGGTCCAAAAACTGTTACAGGGGTGCCACAGATAAAATATTTTTCACTAAAAAGGTTTCAAGTTAAAGCAGAGGAAGTGAGTAACAGTGTTAAGATGTTACAGAGATACACATGCAGTGTTTTGATATCACCACCCAACTCCAGAGAGGAGTGTTAGCCTCTGAGAGTATTAAAAGAGGCTCAGCTAATGAGAAGTGCTAATTATACTGTGCCACAGAGGCCTGTCGGTTTCTGCTTTTCTTAACACAGCTCCATTGCTGATAGATTTTGTTTCAGTTTATGTATGTGCTTGGTTGTTGCATAAACTATGGTTCAAACCCAAATTCTCTTTGCCAAGTTTTTTTTTCTCCTAGCATCTGCTATGGTAGTATATGTTTTCTAACATTGCATGTGGATTTTCTTTCTGTATACAGTAAGACTGGCATTTCACTCATGTTTGCCTTATTCTCTGCTTACTCCCTTCTTTAGCTCATGTCATCATCTGCCCTTGGCTTGGTTACTCTTGCATCAAAGCTCACTTTGACTGTGCCTGGCTCTGGTTTTGAAATGGTTACTTTGTTTGAAGTGTTTTTCTTACCTATTTTAAGTTGTTTCCTAGGCCTGGCTTTACTCCAATGCCATGTTCTGTTCAGGCTCATCTCTCTTCTGTTTATGATTCTGTCTGGCTGTGACCCTCCAATATTTTATGGTTCTGTTCTAAGCCTGCCTGATCCTGTTATAGTTTCTATTTTAGCAGTGTATGTGTACATTGTGACCAGAAGGGGGTGCTCATGAATCGACCCTGACCTAGCAAATGCCAGTGTAGCTACAAAGTACTAAAAGATACTTATTAATCAAATTAATAATATATGGCAAGGGAATTAACAAAGAGAGAGCAATGTGTCAAAATATTTGATAATAAAATATCTTAACTGCCCTCAGGAACCAAGTAAACAGTTACTTGTCCACTCATTATAGGGCAGGCTGCCTGTAGCACTTACCTCCCAAAGAGCTTCCAGTCATTTCTTCCTACTTGCCTTCCTCAACTCTAACTTTGCCTCACTACTTCCCCCCCAATCGAGTTCATGCCAAATGCTTTCTTCCAACTCCACAATCCTTTGTCTATATGTGGGATCAGGAATGACAAGGAATTCTCAGGACTGAGTTCTACAAACCACCCTCCCCCAACAGCCCCATGTATCCCTGCATCCTGGACCATGTCATACACATCAAAGTGCAAAATGTATTGGGCTTCCTTGTGGCCGCTTACT
Organism: Erpetoichthys calabaricus; assembly: GCF_900747795.2. NCBI lineage: Eukaryota > Metazoa > Chordata > Cladistia > Polypteriformes > Polypteridae > Erpetoichthys > Erpetoichthys calabaricus. The sequence continues at coordinate 184,037,736 of NC_041395.2, forward strand.
CTACTTTGGAACTTCCATGCAGCTACTGACACTCCCCAACTGTCCTTCTGCTTACAATATTTAGTCCTCAAGTGTTTGATGGTTTAACTGTGTTGAGATGTCCAAGTTATATTCTGCCATCATTTTTCTTTTTTATTTGGACCTTTTACGAGTCCAGCTCTTTTCTTGACAGAAGTGCCAATTGTCAGAGCCCACACTCCTAGCCATGTTTCCGTATTAATTATAATAATAAACAAATGCAACCAACAAGTTAGATCTGCAGATGAAGCAAACGGAGTTCACTCTGGGAAGCCATCAATACCCTGGCTCAAGTAACAGGACTATCATCCATCCATTTTCCAACCCGCTGAATCCGAACACAGGGTCACGGGGGTCTGCTGGAGCCAATCCCAGCCAACACAGGGCACAAGGCAGGAACCAATCCTGAGCAGGGTGCCAACCCACCGCAGGACACACACAAACACACCCACACACCAAGCACATACTAGGGCCAATGTAGAATCACCAATCCACCTAACCTGCATGTCTTTGGACTGTGGGAGGAAACCGGAGCGCCCGGAGGAAACCCACGCAGACACGAGGAGAACATGCAAACTCCACTCAGGGAGGACCCGGGAAGCGAACCCAGGTCTCCCAACTGCGAGGCAGCAGCGCTACCCACTGCGCCACCATGCCGCCACAAAAAAGACTTCACCAATTCAATTTAAAATCTATTTGCAGTGTACACCAGCAGCAGGGCAAAGCTGAAAAACACAAAATATCAATTAATAGCATATGATTACCATCATACTATACAATTGCAGTGGCAATGCAGAAACCAGTGATTTGAACTGGAGATGTGTTTAACTTATTAAAACTGTGCTTGTTTGGTATATCTGGCCTGAATGGGAAGTTAAGTAGCAGAAGGCGTTGTTAATCAGTTTCAGCTGCTTTGGTGTTAATGAAATTAACAACCGGTATACTAGAGGGGCAACAATGAGATGACTCCCAAAACAGGAATGGTTTAACAGGTGGAGGCCACCGACATTTTTTCTTCCTCCTCTTTTCTGGTATCAATTAAACTTTAATGTTGAGTTTTGTTTTTTTTAATATTCTTTTCTAATTTGTCTTTGCATCTTCAAGTGGGGCCATTTTGTTTTGACCTGTTTCTTGTGATTGTACTTATTGTTGTTACTGAAATTTGGTCCTCCTTTTTTATCCTGTTATACTACTGTTATATTTTTGTTATAATGTTTCTTTCTAAATAATGTTTTGAGAGGCATCAGTAGCGTTACTATTTTCATTATTGTATCCTAACTAGCCAGATTACTTGTCGAAGACAAGTAATTGAATACATTTCAAAATATTTAGAATCTATTGCCCTATGTGTGCTTTCAAAACCTTTCCTTTGTTAACTGCCTCTCTGAACCCCTCTTGCCCGGCACTCCCTCTTTTAAGCGCATTCCTGTAAAGTTGGCTTCTGAGTCTTTCATTTTGAGGCACCTTGCTCATCTCCTGTCCGCTTTTATACTTGTCATCTTATAATATGACTCTCAGTGTGCCTCTTACCCCGTTACTCTGCCTTGTGTGTCTCTCACTTTCTGTTGTGTCACAAAAGCCAAACTGACTAGTCAAATTGCTCAGCTAAACTGGACCCACAGACCTTTGTGTTTTATTATATAGTCGATTGTTTTTTGACATTTATGTGTTCAATATTTGATTACATTGACTTTTACATTACACTTTTACATTCCTTTCGCATTCTAGTTTTTTTTTTTTTTTTTTTTGGAACAATTAGTTTCTGATGCCTTTTTAATACATTCTCACTGTATTCTCTACATGTGCCAGTATATTAATACTATTACATTTTAGTTGACAAAATTACTAAGAAGGACCTGGACAGATTTCAAGTTTTGGCAGAAAATGGGTTGAATAAAGCTTAAGATAGAGAAAAAAAAAAGGTGTAGATTTCAATATAGAAAGTCAAAATACTAAGGACATTAAAAATGGGTGGCTGAGATTAGAAAGTATTAAGTCCACTTGGGCTTTTTCATAATTATCACTATCCACAAGCAGGCAATGTATGCAGCCAATCAAAAAGGGCTTATGGAATTCTAGGTTATATAATATGTTGTGTGGAGTACAAGTTGAGGGGCATAACACCTTACCTCTGTACTGATCTTCTGATCTCATATCTTGAATGCACTGTATGGAAGCTACAAAAAAGCATGACTGCCTGCAGAAAGAAAAGATGAGCTGCTAGACTGATTCAACAACAGTGGGACATGAGTTACTGGGAAAGGACTGACTGAATTAACTGAATGATCATCAAGAGGTGACATGTTAGAAGTGGTGTTAAAAACAATGCATGGAGCAAACAGCATACATTAGTCTCACATTAAAAAAAATTTTAATCAGTAAGAAGGCAGAGACCCGTGAAAAAACGCTGGTGAAGGGGAAATGCTAGTCCACACATTGCCAGCTGCAAACAAGTTATTGAACAGCATAGCTGAAAGTGGTACTTTCAGACATATGTTGGGACAAATGCTCCGTTCTCATCAAAACATATTTTACAGTCTTACAAATTTCACCATTTGTAATATCAATAGGCCCATGATGGTGCGTAGACTGCCTGAACTTTCAAAGCACCAAGGATGGATCCCTGATTTTGGCACAATATCCTGGTGGTCCTTTGTGTTTATTCGCAAACAGTGAAGAACTGCATGCAAGGTTAACTTTTAACCAGTGTGAGTGATTAAGGCACCATACATGTTGGTCTGCCATTACAGTCAGGGCTGGGCCATGTCTTGCGCCCAGTGCTGCAGAAAGCACCCGTTACTTTTATAATGGGGCAATAGGCGCATTCTAAAAAAGTATAAATAAAGAGCTAATGGAAGCCGTCCAAGAGCTTTTTTGAACACCATCTATAATTTTTTCAGCTTTATGACTTTAATGTATCTGACCTGTGTTGAGAAAACTATGGTCACGGTAACCTCGGGCACAACGCTGGGACCAACCCTGGCCGGGGCAATCAAACACGCACACACGGGGTCATTTTAGAATCTGCAGTTAACCAAACTGCATGTCTTTATGACATGTATTCAAATTAAACGGGGGTTTTACTTTTTATGCACTTGCATGCTTTTAATAATTTACATTAAACTGATGATGAGGGTTTGCTTATACTTCACGGTTTGGTTCAGCTGCGGGTCCGGTCCTGTTCGCTCTAGATTAGCACTCTATACTTTATATATTATTTTCTTGGTCCGACCTCTTTTACTTTTTTCAGTTTTGCATTGCCTTTTCTCTATCCGCGTGCGACCTGTTCAAATCCGGCTGCTTAGCCGCAAATCTCAGCGTGCCAAAGTGTCGACGCTAGGCGGCAACCTGTTGAGCAGGCCGGCCAGCTCCACTTAAGCGTTCTCATTTGACTTTTTGCGCGGCTCTGCAGTTCCGAATTCCAGCTCCCAGGAGGCGCACTAGTTCCGCCGCGCCTGCCTCACCCGTCCCATAACGCGTCTGTCCCACTGCCTCTCCCCTTTGCAGTCGCCTCCTCCTCCTCCTTCTTTCTAGTTCTATGAGAGCCACTACTCGCGGCTTAAAGTCTGAAAGATGGCGGCGGAGGATCGGTCCAGATCAGACGCGGCTCGGCAAAAGCGCCGGGAGCAGCTGAACCGATGGATGGGCTCCGAGACCGATCAATCTGGTGCAACGCCGCGGGTTCGGGCGACTGGCTCGACGCGGGGGCGGGTTTGCTTCGCGCAGGGCGCAGTCTTCATGGCCGCCTGTTCGGCTGGGGATAGAGAAGAAGTCCGGGAGCTACTGCAACAGGGAGCCGAGATAAATCACACCAACGTGGACGGGCTGACAGCATTGCACCAGGTACCGGGAGCGGGGTCAGAATGGGCTAATTGGGATCTAAAGTAAGACAGCTGCGTGCAAGTGAAGTGTCGCAAGAAGAAAAAAAAAAAACTTTTCTAAACATTTGGGAGGTAACAAGCTTGTCTTGAAGTGGCCCACTCCAGGTTAGGTGATGCTGCCACACATCCGTGAACTTTACACAGTTCCTTTTACGTCTTTGTATGTTGCCGGGACGCTTGGCAAGGTGGGCTGGACGTGAATTGGTGCATGAGTGCCGGGATGCAGACACGTTTTGTTTGGGGTTGGCTTCCTGGCCGTGCATTGTATACTGGGCTCAACTTCAGTTGGTGTATTTGGGTTAATGAGATTATGGCAGAATTGTTAAGTCAAGTCCCTTCCTTTGCATTCTGTTTTCAAAACTTCCGTTTGTGTGTGCCAATTTACTCTCATCGTGTTGTGTGATTGGCAACAGTTGTTTTCTGTTCTTTATAAAGAGTGGAATATCCTAAGCTTTACTTACAGCGCGTTGGTGCAGAGTTGAAATTAAGTAGTGTTTTGTTAGTGTGATTTCAGTTGCAGAATATAAAAGTATTGACCAACCTTAGCAGCGCCTAGACCTGACCCATTCCTCTGCTTCAACCTTTTAAATGCTGTAACTGTAGCCTTGTTACTGTAGGTTTTTTGTGGAGTGTGACTTAGCTACATGTTGAACTTCATATTCTCTCACTCTTTCTGCACTACATGGAGATATTGGGTCCTTTCTCCCTAGTCTTAAAGTTCTTTGCGTCTACTTGAGGTCTTTCCTGGGAATATCAGTTTTTTTCTTTTCTTTTCTTATTTTGCCTGGTATTTCCAGATTGAAGAAGCTGAATTCATGCTCCCCCCACCCTGTGTTACTCTACCTCTCTGATTGCCATAGCTGTATTACACTATAAAGTCACTGAAACCTTTCTTGTATAAGTGGCCAGGCAATGGATGCTGCACTGAATTGACAGTCCTTAAATTCTTAGAACATGGGAAATTTGAACAATGAGAGGAGACCATTGGGTGCATCAAGTTTGTTTGGTTAGCTAGTAACTAAGTACCCCCAATATCTCCTCCAGATGTTTTTAAACAGCTGTCATAGTTTCCTTTTAAAAATGTTTGGCCCAGATTCCCACGGTCTTGAGTATAAAGAAGTACTTCCCACTTTCTGTCTCAAATGCACTTTGCCTTAAATTATCCATGTTTACACCGTATTGGGTATGGAACTAGAGTTTCTGCCTTAAATGCTGTCAAATCAGAAGTGTGACATTCACACTACAGCATATCCACATTCACCCTGAGCAAGCCTGATACCTTCTGATTAACTATGCTACACCTTTACTTGAATGGAGAGCACCAACTTAGCATATCTCTTTCTGTCTGAAATACTATCCTAAAGGTGGAGTACGAACTCTTAGATCTCAAGTCTTGATATAAAAAAAAAAAAAAAAAAGTCGTCTTGCTAGTGTGTGAACCTGTGCCTGTGCAGCATGTGCAGTCTCTGCAGCTACTGCCTGATGCTCTATGCTGCTTCCTTTTAGGTATGTGAATGACGGGCTTATCCTCTCCCCAAATTAGGCAATCAGTGTCTGCTCAAGCATTTAACTAACTCCACATGCATACAGGAAAATTGCATTGAAAATGGGAGCTAACATACTGTATGTGCATGCATGGTTATGTGTGGATTCTTCAAAAAAAATGCTTTATTTCTCAAAAATGTTCTCATTAAATTAAGAGACCTTTTAAATAGTTATCTCCCAGTGTAGTTTCCCTTCTTCAAAACACTAGTGTCTTGTAAACTTCTGAATGCTTTCAGAAAATGTTTTATTTTGGTTTGGTGCTCACCCAGTGATGTATTGCTTTTTCCATCCCATCATCAACTGCAAAATGAAGACTTCTACTACTTTTAAGACACTTTCCTATAGCATTATTTTCTTTGTGCTTCTCATTAGTGGTTGATGTTAGAATATAAAAAACTTTTATCAGTTTCCTCCAAGTGGAGGAGACCTCTTGGTCATTCAAGTCCATTTGGTTTTTTAATGTCTCTCCTGATTGCTGTGTTGTCATCGCACTTTTCTGACCTTGTTGGCACAGCTGTATCCACTTGTATATCCTTTGCACCACGTAAAACGTTTTCCTTTTACTGCGGACAGATAAAGGGTATGAATTACCCCTGCCAACCTCATGTGTCCTCAGAAATCACTCCACACTTCTCTATTCTTGTTTGGTGCAAATTGATATACATACATCCATGTTCGTGACTTGGTGGCAAATTATATACTGAGGGCATGGTCAGCTGCAGCAGGGTACCAAACTTCCACACTAAGGGTTACAGTGTTACCAAGTCTCAGCAAAATCTCAGAAAAACAGCTCGGTAAAGATAAGTGTGGAAATCTTAGCACACGCTTGAATAAGAATAATGTGGTAGGTTAGTTTGGTGACTAAGGCATTGGATATCACAATGCTGCTTATTCAAATCTTCCTTGTGATTCACTGAATGACCTTTAGCGGTTCACTTAATGTGCCTCTGTTTCCATTCTGTCGTATCCTGTTCTTCTAAGTTGCCTTACATAAACATCCCAATAAACATTAATAACATATTTGCATGAAAATGCCTAAGGCAGTGTGGTGTATTGGTTAAGGCTTTGTACGTCAGACCCTGAGGTTGTGGGTTCAAATCCCGCCACTGACACTGTGTGACCGTGAGCAAGTCACTTGACCTGGGTGTGCTCCAATTAGAAAAAGAAATGTAACCAATTGTACCTCAAATGTTGTTAGTTGCCTTGGATAAAGGCACTAGCCAATTAAGTAAATGAAAATAAAAACTGCACACTGTTATATTTGGCTAGTCTAATTTGTACATGAGAATAGGTGACTATCTAGTGCTCGGCTTTTTTTTCTGTAAACTTCTTTGTGATGGGCCTTCTATAAATGATGCCATATAAACTAAAGATAAATTTGATAATATGTTATGATAGATGTTGAGGGGAGAAAATGTGGAGACATGAAAAGGAAGATGCAGTATTCACTTCTCAATACATGCATTAGACTTTGTTTATACAGCTGCAAGTTATGAGAAATTCTAGCGCGATATGGAGATATTTATTTTTATTAGGAGGAACAACAGAAAGCTTCTGGGAATTCATAGGGTAAGATGGGTATGATTCGGCAGAGTGCTATATACAGGTCAAATGCTCCAAATATAGGCCAAACCAAACCCGTGCTACCTTGCAAGAAGAAGCAAACATGTTTACAGTTTTATCTGACTCAAATGCTGTTTGTGATACTAATTCTTTGATTTTATAAATATACTTATTTAGCTAAAAATGTGCTGGTGCTAATTTGACAGTGGGAGCATTTGAGAAGTTCTAAAGACCTGATTGGGTCACTATGTAGCCTTCTGTGTTCTCTGTGCTTAATCTGTCAAAGTGGAGAATGGCCCTTGAGTCCATCGAGAGGTGCACAGCACTAAATTGTTTAGTCTCAGCAGCTTTCCATTATTTAGCGTAATGTCCTTTGTTGGAATTTCAGCAGTATTTTTCTCATAACCTCATCCCAGGGAACAGAGTTAGTAGATGAGTAGAATGTGGAAGCCTCAAACAAACATTGACTGGACCAGAGTTCTTACTTTGACTTTGGAGCTGTAAGGAAGCAGCACTAAGCACTTTTCCCTTCTTCTGACTTGCTGATACACAAAAGAGCACCTATAAAAGTCTTCCACTATTTTACATTTTTGTATCACTGTCAGAGACATTTCAAATTAATTTCTTCTCAATATAGCCTCCTTGCTTCTCAGTACACTTATATTAGCATTCCACAAGCTTGTGAGTGCCTTCAGGGAAAAGCATATAATCTTGGTTGAGTATGAAGGTGCATATGCACTACTTGTGTCTTTTACTTAGTCATCACCTGAAAATCAATAGCCTCTCCAAATTATAATGTGATTTTTTTTCAATTCTGTTGATGCCCCTTCCCATTATCTGTCAGTGGTTGTTCTTGATGGCTGTTCCAAATAGTGTGCATCTGACCATTTGTGAATATCTATATTCACTAATGTTCACTTAGGTAAGGCAAAAAATTGTGTCTATACTAAGCATATAAACTTTTAGGCATTTCAGCTGCTTTAACCTTCTTTGCTCACTGAAATTGAACCTTTGTAAAATCAATAGACGCTGATATGTTAATCAGTACAGCAGCAACATCCATAAGTGGAAAAGAGACCAAATTTATTCAGCTTGCTAGCAGATTGTTTCAAGAATCTAAACATGTCTACTTTTTTTGGTGCTATTCAAGAAATCCAAGACACTCATGTGTGAAAATGGACATTTAAAATATGGATTTAAAAAATTAAATTTGTCTTGGCTGCTCTTATAAGATTTGACTATACTGTCAAATTTGAAGTGTTCTGCAGTAAAGTTACTCTAGACATCAAGTCTTTTTATATTAATGTGCCTCAAATTTAACCACTATAGGTTGCCTTTGAAAATAACAGGCCTGATTTTAAGTTGGACTTCATTTGATTTCTAGCTTTTTAAAAATTGGACTTTTTTTAAATCTGAACATAGTTTTTATGAACTTCATGAAGTGGACTTCATTTAGCCTCATAGTCACAAACTTGCATTTGAACAAAATGGAAGATGAATGCAATGTTTTTTTGTTGTTGTTGAATAGATTGGTTAGATTTCTATTAATGTCTTCATGGTATAGTTTGGGAATTTGACTTACACTCATTTGAGAACAACAGGAATGTTAACCTTGCTTTTTGCCCCCTGCTTCCTCAATGTATATTCAGGTGCGTCCATATAGTACATAATGTAGTACATTCTTAAAACTACTTCATCCAGCTGAGGGTTACAGTGGACCAGTGTCTGTCTTGGCACAACCGGACATGAGGTCATAAGCAACCCTTGACAGGTTGCTAGTCCTTCACAGGGTGCACTCGTCCACACTGCGATCTGTTAGCTTAACCTGCAGGTCTTTGGAGATGTGGGAGGATAACCCATGTAGACATGAGGAGAACATGGCAAAGTCCGTATGGACAATAACCAGAGGCCTCATATATAAACAGTGCTTATGATAAAAAAAATTGTTGCATACGCCAGTTTCCACGCTTACTTTGCAATATATAAAAACTAAATTTGGTGTAAAGCCACGCACATTTTCATGGCAGGCTCAGACCATGCGTACACACGCTTCTGGTCAGTTTGCAAACAGATGGCACCCAGCGTCAAAGCAGTGCTACTGTTTCAGTGGCCTCCCTTTCTTATTTAGATTCTCATCCATGACACAGGCTTAATCTAATACACTGAAATTAATTGCATATCATTTAAAAAATGTAATTCACTTAATTGTAATCATTCTGTAACAATACAATGGTGCATGGAATGGCGAAACTATTCCATGTACCATGGCTACTTCAGCATTTTTAGAAGACATCGCAAATGGAAGAGTTAGAAGAGAGCACATAATTTCAGATCATACTGCTTTCCTGTCCCATGATGAAGACTGGTTTCTGAGTTGATTTACATTTCCAAGAGCTATCCTGTTGGAACTGTGTGCGGTGGGCTGCGACTCAATTTTTCACATTGACCTTGATATGTGTCACTTCTTTTTATTTTTCAAGCACTGGGTGACTTTCTGAACTTGAACTTTTGAGTGCCTCCACCACGCTGTACCACTCCTTCAGTTTACTTTTGCTGCTTATATCACTACTTAAACTACCAAATAGTATGTTTTTCCATGCCTACACTTCACTGAGCAGGACCTCTATTTCGCATTGGCTGAAATTCTTCATTTTTACATGTGCTTTTGCCATTGCCTTTTAACAAACACTGAACGGAAGGGTCTAATTATTTTAAATTGCATATTCAAATAGGTGTAATTCTGAGATGAGTTAAGGTGGGGCTGTAGGTGCATACATGTGTGTTAAAATTCACATCAATTGGAATTTATCAAGAGAGAGAGTGCATGTAATTTTGCTTATCCATCCATCCATTTTCCAACCCGCTGAATCCAAACACAGGGTCACGGGGGTCTGCTGGAGCCAATCCCAGCCAACACAGGGCACAAGGCAGGAACCAATCCCGGGCAGGGTGCCAACCCACCGCAGGACACACACAAACACACCCACACACCAAGCACACACTAGGGCCAATTTAGAATCGCCAATCCACCTAATCTGCATGTCTTTGGACTGTGGGAGGAAACCGAAGCGCCCGGAGGAAACCTACGCAGACACGGGGAGAACATGCAAACTCCACGCAGGGAGGACCCGGGAAGCAAACCCGGGTCCCCAGGTCTCCCAACTGCGAGGCAGCAGCGCTACCCACTGCGCCACTGTGCCGCCCAATTTTGCTTATGCATTTGAATTTTTTTGTGCGTATGCATATTTTGGTTTTGTCTGTATGCCATGTTTTAGTGGGAATTCTACACATGCCGTTATACATGAAGCTGCAGGTGTTGGATTCAAATATACTGTATCTCTGAGGAAGCAGCTAACCACTGTGCAATCCGGCTGTGCTGTGTGTGCTAGTAACAGTCTTTTTTTTCTCTCTCCAGTTTCTGATAGATAGTATTAAAATGTAGATCAGACTATAAAAGTTTATTAATTAAAGTTGACTACAATGACTACGGAGATCTTGTTTTGAAAGAATGACCGCATCCAGAAGGCAGTAGCAAACAACGTCATATTTGTCAGCCTTTAACCCATGCCAGCTCTGTGAGAGAGAATGTGTCTGGTCACAGTCTGCTGATAGGGTGCTTACACATGTGCCACTTGTAAAAACACAATGTGCACAGACTGGAAATGGAATTATTTTATCTCAAATTTTGTGCAGCATCTTAAAAAGAAAGTTGTGATATATTTACTATTCTGCCTTCGTTTGTGTATTAGTGTCTATAACTGTTTATGAACTCTTGTGTTCAATAATAATGGTTTGAAAACATAACCAGAGAATGTTCTTTAATATAGAGTATAGCATCTTAGAAAGTATTCAGACCCCTTCATTGTTTGCACATTTTGTTATATTCCAGCCTTGTGTTAAAATCATTTAAATTCATTTTTCCCCACATCAAACAACATTCAATACCCCCAGAATGACAATGTGAAACAAGATTTTAGTAATTTTTACAAATTTTATTTAAAAAAAAAAAAAAAAAAAAGGAAATGTGACATTAACACAAGTTTTCTTTTCTCAGTACTTCTTTGAAACACCTTTGGCAGCAATTACGACCTAGGGCCTCATGTATAAACAGTGAGTATGCACAAAAATATTGTGTATGCCCATTTCCACACTCACTTCGAGAGGTATAAAAACTAAAGTTGGTGTAAAGCCACGCAAAGTAGCCTCAGACCATATGTACGCACATTCCTGCTCGGTTTTGCAAAGTTGCAGCACCCAGCGTCCAAGCAATGCTACTGTTTCTTTGTTGTTTCCCTTTTTCATATTCACATCCATGACATGGGAAGTTATTAAATACACTGAAATTAATTGTTTACAAATTTAACGCATTTGATTGTAATCATTCTGTAACAATATAATTGTGCACATAATGGCCAAACTATTACAACTACCATTGCTGGTTTAGCTTAGTTTGAAGAGATTGCAAATGGAAGAGTTAGAAGAGAGTGCATATTTATACATGATGTCTTCTGAGTTGATTTAAATCTCAGAGCCATCCTCTTGGAGCTGTGTGCTGAGCTGGCACCAACCTTACAAGGACAGACTTTTCAAGGAATTGTGCTCTACCTGCTCCTTTGCAAGTTCTGTCCACTCTTGGGCTTTTAACCACAGGAGCTTTTCATCATGAACTTGCTGATCTATCGGGTATTTCACAAACATCACTGAGTCGATCCATGCCAGATTTATAGGATGGTATTATCCTATTGTCACATATACAAGATTTCCTTACACTGTGGTTGAACTGGGAAACATCAAAGTACAATTTGCAGCAATGTCCAGTTTTCCAAATGTAATTGGAATGGTCAAAGAGCCATGTGAAGAGCAGAGAACCTGTTATGGCGCTGACGCTACACTATAAAAGCACCTTCAGAGAATGAATTTGCTTATGTAAATAGAAAGCATGTGCACTCTATTAACACTAGAATTACCAGAGCCTACGAAAAAACTCGTATATCCGGCCCACCTTAAATCGCTTCTTAAATCCGTTTACACCTCTCCGCCAGCATCCTTTGTCCTCTAAATGTGCTGATAAAAGACAAGCTGCCAGCAGCCGGCTATTCCATCCCCCCACCGACTTAGAACGTGAGCGAAGTTTTCCCAGCTCACGCCTTGATTGATTATGTGGGAGTGAAGTGGAGTTTTACAGTGGAAATAAGAGATCATTATTCTAAAGTAATCTGTGTAAACACATTGTTAAAACAGAAACTTTTTCATATTTTAGTAATAAATGTTACAAAATGTAGTAAGCATAAACTATAGAATATATAAAGCCAGAGTTCCAAAGATCAAATAAACACTTTCACAAAAGCTTCAAGAATGATTCAACAGCTTCTGTGGCGTAGCGCGCTAAGATTTGCCTCTTAGTGCAGAGCAGCTTTTCCTTGCCTCACAGACCTGAGTTCGATTCCCCGCTGGGGATGAAGTGTTGCTTTTTTTTTTCTTTTCTTTTAAACCTCAAACGGACAAAATCTTTACATTGGTATGCACTGTCAGTTACTGAGATCGTTATATTTTCATGTGGGATGCTCCTTTTCAAATATTTTTTTAACAATTGAGACTGCAATTAACAGGAACAACTGTCCTTATAACTTATTTTTAAGATCCATAACACACAGACAGACAGAGCACTGCGTAATAGAGAGACAGACAGGCAGAGAAGTCACTAGATATATAAATAAACAGGGAAGCCACGTGTACTGAAAGAAAAAAAGAACAACATGTGCGTTGTCCCGGCTGCACTGAATAAGCGCAGGCGCTCTAACATCACCCCTCCCCCCATCTGACTCTAGTCAGTACACGTGGCTTCCCTGTTTATTTATATATCTAGTGACTTCTCTGCCTGTCTGTCTCTCTATTACGCAGTGCTCTGTCTGTCTGTGTGTTATGGATCTTAAAAATAAGTTATAAGGACAGTTGTTCCTGTTAATTGCAGTCTCAATTGTTAAAAAAATATTTGAAAAGGAGCATCCCACATGAAAATATAACGATCTCAGTAACTGACAGTGCATACCAATGTATAAATTTTATGTCCGTTTGAGGTTTAAAAGAAAAGAAAAAAAAAAAGCAACACTTCATCCCCAGCGGGGAATCGAACTCAGGTTTGTGAGGCAAGGAAAAGCTGCTATGCGCTAAGAGGCAAATCTTAGCACGCTACGCCACAGAAGCTGTTGAATCATTCTGGAAGCTTTTGTCAAAGTGTTTATTTGATCTTTGGAACTCGGGCTTTATATATTCTATAGTTTATGCCTACTACATTTTGTAACATTTATTACCAAAATATGAAAAAGTTTCTGTTTTAACAATGTGTTTACACAGATTACTTTAGAATAATGATCTCTTATTTCCACTGTAAAACTCCACTTCACTCCCACATAATCAATCAAGGCGTGAGCTGGGAAAACTTTGCTCACATTCTAAGTCGGTGGGGGGATGGAATAGCCGGCTGCTGGCAGCTTGTCTTTTATCAGCACATTTAGAGGACAAAGGATGCTGGCGGAGAGGTGTGAACGGATTTAAGAAGCGATTTAAGGTGGGCCGGATATACGAGTTTTTTCGTAGGCTCTGGTAATTCTAGTGTTAATGTGCTGCTCTATAGTCCACAGAAAGTGTGTTACATTGTGGAAGCATGAAGCATGCTGCATAATGTTGCACACAATCATTGCTTGTCTGTACCTGAAGAGATGCGGTGTGATGAACCTGACTCTGACTCACCAAATGATCAGCCAAACTGGACAGCGTTAAAATTTCGTTTGAAATTAATTATCAGAATATAAAAACTGGTAATCAGATGCAGCGTTTATTTTTCAACCAATTCATTTAATTTGTGATCATTATCCAGGTGTGCAAAAAATTAACATAATTCCCGACCAAAATCTTTAAATGCCTTTCAGGCAGCCTTGGTGTCACAATCTCTCCTAATCCATTAACATCAAGTGTTTGGTGTACTCCCAGATGGGCTTAAGGTGGAGAAGGACAAACAAACTGTAATTGGCTTTACTTCACTATTCGCATGTAGACTTGCTCAACTGGAAGAATCCTAGCCCACCTCTTTTAAATCAGTGGGTAACTTATGTTATATACTATTTGAAATTGGAAGAAATTAAATTCTCACTTGGAGTATATGTTTTTAAAACCTGGCAGGATCTAATTAATACAATTTTAGAATAAGCATTTATATTGGGGGGGAGGATTCTCTTCCCTCTTTTCTGCTGTCAGTTTTACTCTGGCTGTTGGCCTTCCTCTCTTTCTCATGGGTGGGGGTTGAATTTAATTTTAATCAAGTTTGACTTGCTTGTATGGAATGTTACTTGCTTTTAATAAATTTAAGAAAATGGGAAAGAAATTGTGGTCAATATCACATAGTATAACCCTTATATTCCTTAGTTCATTGGCCACATCTCTTGCACCATCCACTGCTGCATTTTGTGACTCCGGAATGGCATCCGTCAGCACACAGCCAGTTGGTCACCCAGTGTTTTCTGAGGCAGTGGTGCGTGTGCAGCCAGCGTCTGAAGATGTGATAGGCACAGCAGCAACATTACTGCCTGGAGTTGCGTTGTTGGCACAGAGGTCAGCTTTTGTAATATTGTCTGAAACAGAATAAACAGGCGGTGGGCTGTGACTCGCTGTTCATATCGACTTTGATATCTGACCACTTTTTTTTTTATTTTGGGCACTGTGCCATTTTCTGATCTTGAAATTTTAAGTGTCTCTACCATGCTGTATCACTCCATCAACTTCCTTTTGTTGCCTATAAAACTGCTTAAGCCACCATTTCGCATTTGATGAAATTCTTCTTTTTCCACGTGCTTTTGCCATTGTCTTTTAACATAATGCTGAATATAAGGGGCTACTTATATTGATTTGCATATTCAGATATGCAGTATTCTGTGAGGAGTCGGGGTGGGGCTGTAGGCATGTGCACATGCGTTAAATTTCACGTTCATTTCAGTTTATAAAGGGGAAGTGTGCTGAATTTGGCATACACACAGTTTTATGCATCTGGATTTTTTGTTGTGTACGCACATTTCCTTTTCGTCTATATGCCATGTTTTAAGGGTGAATTCTACGCACGACGTTATATGTGAGGCCCCTGGAGTCTTCTTGGGTATGACCTGACACTCCAAACACCTGGATGTGCAGATTTGGTGTCATCCTTCTCTGTAGATCCCCTCAGGATCTTTCAGTATTGGATGGATACAGTCAGTGGACAATTATTTTCAGGTTTCTACAGAGATGTTCAATTCTGGGATCTGGGTGAACTACTCAATAACATTCACAAAGTTGATCCTAAGCGACTCCTGTTTTTTTTTACTTTGTAATTGGGATCCATTGTATTTCTGGACATTGAACAATTGGTCCACAGCTCTCTGAAGCAGGATTTCATTAAGAATATCTCTGTATTTTGCTTTGTTCAGCTTTGTCTCAAACCTGATTCTGCCACCACCATGCTTCACCATTGGACTGGTATTGCACTTGTAATGAGGGTTCCTTTTTTCCAGACATGTTTTTTTTAGAATTGAGGCCAAAGAGTTCAATCTTGATTTAATTTGAACTGAGAATCTGAGAGTCCTTTTAGATGCCTTTTTGTGAACTCCAGGTAGGCTTTCATGAATCATCTGGTCACTCCGCCATAAAGGCGACATTAATAGTGGTGGCTGTTGCAAGTGTCTTCCATTAACACACAGGTTCTTTGAAGCTCAGCCAGACTAAACATTGTGTTCTTGGTCACCTCTCATTTCAAGGCTCCTCTCCTTTGATTGCTCAGTTTGGCTGGGCAACCAGGTCTAGGAAGAGTTGTGTTTGTTCCAAACATTTTCCGGTTATGAATTATGGAGGCCAATGTGCTTTGAGAGCTTTCCATTCTGAAGAAAATGTTTTGTAACTTTTCCCTGATCTGTGCCTCTACTTGTCTCTATGCTCTGCAGGAAATTCCTTCTACCTCATTGCTTGAATTTTGCTATGAGGCCCACTGTCAGCTGTAGGACCTTATATAGACAGGTGTGTGACATTCTTAATCATGTCCAGTCAACTGATTTGATGATCAATAGACTGGAATACACCTGAACCAGATTTTAAGTCTCATAGCAAAGGGGCTGAATATTTTTGTCAATTAGGGCTGGGCGATATGGCTCAAAATTCATATCACAATATTTTTGGACCAAATGTTGATATATGATATGCATCAATATTTTTTCCTATCCAGTTTTACTCAAAAAGTCACACAGTTATATTGTTCTTCTATTTAATTATTTGAATGTAATTGCACAGTAATAACATTATATGATTTACTTTATAATAGCACAGGCATAAACAAAATATACACATTGTCACAAGAAATGCATATATACTGTACTGTAAACATTAATGCTGGAAAGCCAATTTTCTTACTGTTTAGGAACTATAAGAGTAGGAGCTTTAACTACTTCTGAAGATTTGCCATAAAGAAACTTAAAAGGAGCATATTTAAACATTTTTAAGCTATGCTATTTTTTATTTATTTTATTTGAAGAAAACAACATTCCATACAATTAAGTCAAATTTAACAAACCAGAATTCAACCCGTACATGAGAGAAAGAGACGACAGCCAACATCACGAGCACATCTTTAAAAACAACAAAGAAAGGAGAATGTCTTTTTCCTTTATATAACTGCAGTACTTATTGTAAGATTTGATTAATTAGATCTTGCCATATTTTTAAAAAAGTTTTGATCAGATCCTCTAAGTGAGAATTTATTTTTTTTCCAGTTTTCAGTAGTATAGAACTACAGGTACCCATTGACTTAAAAAACTTAAAAATCATGTTGAAACATTTTAAGCTATGTTTTGTAAACAAATAAACAATGGCAAGAACAACCATCAGAGTGGCCATCAAAGTGCACACACATGCACAAACCCCTTTCTGATTGCTAGATGCAGCCAGTGACCAAAGCACTGTAGTCTCGCCTGTTTGTTCAAAACAGTGGCTTTAATCACATTAGCAGCATTGTTTGTGGTAATGCAAAATTGTTGCACATCATCTAATTTCCACACTTCAAGTATATCTCTGAGCCCCAGTGCAGTCTTTTCTCTGGTATGGTCATCTGGCATATAGCCTGTCCGAAAACGGATGCTCTTCATCTCCCCACTCTCAATAAAATGGACCATTAGGCTCATGTACTGTTACATGATATGACTAATCCACAGATTGGATGTGGTGAAAAGTGTCTTACTTTCTGAAGCGGAATCAAAATATTTTCCTTCACCTCATCATACTGGTTGGACAGCATTTCTTCTGCGAAGTATTTCTGACTGGGGAGGGCATATTTGGGATCACTCATTCTAAGTATTTTTGGAAATCCATGTTTTATGAGCAATAGGAATCCAAATCTTTTACAATGTGGTATGTTACAGCAGCTGTTACTTCCTTTCATTTGGGGCTTGTCATATGATATGCAATGAGAGAATGTTGCTGTTAGTATGGTTTGTTTTACGGCAGTGTGCTTTGTTGCATTTTGAGCAGAGGCCTTGCAAAGTTTAATAAATTTTTCGTACTTTGTACTATGTTTTGTATTGAAATAATAGAATAGATTTGACGTGTATCGGTCTTTGTTCCCACTTCTCTATTGAAAGTTTGCATATAACAGTCTTTTGTTCTGTGTCATTCTGTCTGAAGCCAAATCATTTCTGTCACATTTGTACCTTTTTTTTTGTGGGCTACAACTTGCCTGTTCACATCGACTTTGAAATCTGACCACTTCTTTTTTTATTTCGGGCACTCTGTGACTTTCTGACTTTTGAGTGTCATTCCATCAATTTCCTTTTTGTTGCTTATACCACTGCCTAAGCCACCAAAAAGTATGTTGTATCCTTGTGTCCACTTCACTGAGTAGGAAATCAACTTTGCATTCAGTGAAATTCTTCTTTTTTCCCATGTGCTTTTACCATTGTCTTCTAATAAAACACCGACCTGAAGGGGCTATTTATATTGATTTGCATATTTAAATATGTGAAATTCTGCGAAGAGTTGGGGTGTGTTGAATTTTATGTTCATTGGGATTTACAAAGGGGAAGTGCGTGGAACTTGGCATACGTACAATTTTAGGTATCTGGATTTTTTTTGTGTGTACACACATTTCCAGTTTTGTCCATATACCATGTTTTAGTGTGAATTCTATGCACTGCATTATATATGAGGCCCCTGGTGATCAGTGTTGACATTGAAACAGTGTTTTATGTTCTGCAGTGGATATGTCTGTATTAATAAGGATTGATAAACAGCATTTATTATAAAAAAAGTTTAAACACTACCCTAGTCTGTACTGAACAGTAAACATAGTATATGATTTAAAAATTATCCTTTCAGATTGTAAAATTGTGTAGAGTTTGCACTTAAGCTTATATAGGTCAGAATACCCAGGCTGGCTGGAAGAAACATTCATTGACACCCACAATTTTTGCATCTTTCGTGCGTTTTTTTTGTATGTGATGGTAACAAAAGATTATGATTGTTTTGGCATAGAATGGCAGTGTGGTAAAGCAGAAACAAACCACCTGTTTTATAGTTACATATTTCAATTATGCATACATTTGCTTTATCCATAAAGCACAAAATTAATATTTTATGCAGTATTATTCTAGCCATCTTTTAGATCTTAACTGTTTACAATTCTAGCTCTACATTTTTTCAAGGTTTTAGAAGTAATTTCAAGATCTCTACTGTTTATGAAATATGTTCAGAGAGCAAACATTACATGAAACAAATGCTTCCATCATGTGGAGCAATGTATACCTTAAAAAACAGACCATGCAATGTTCGCAACAACTCATTAGTAAAACAAATGTTATTATTTGGTAGTTTTAAATGGCAGTATATTCCCCATTGTTAGACACTGCAGATAAGCTTGTAGTGCACAAAGTCTGTTTTAGGCTTGGATATTTTAGTGTAGTTAACTAGGGTACTTGTAACTAAGAAAAACAATTTCTGTCAGTTTTATCAAAGCCATCAGTCTATTTACTTTTAATTGTGCTTTTGACAATAAACGATTAAACTATTTATTTTTCTGTTCATGTACTCCATGGTCTCCAACTTCATTCCTGGAGGCCCGCAGTAGCTGCAGCTTTTCATTCTAACCCTTTTCTTAATTGGTGAACAGTTTTTGTTGCTAATGAACTCATTTTCCTTTCATTGTAATTGACTTGATTAAGATTTGTTCTCCTGAATTTCTTCATCATTACTCTGAATTGCTTCATTTCTTTTCTTACATTGCACCCAAACAGAAATGAAATGTCAATTGAGGGAGCCAAAAGAAGAACAACTAAGTCAGGGCCTCTAACTCCAACCAATTTCACACCAACCAGTTGCTTAATTAGGTGCCAATGCTTGTTAATTAAACCCATTCTTTAATTCCATGGCTTGTTCCTGCTCTTATTGTGAAATAACATAAGTTTCCAATTGTTGTTTTTCCTCCTTTTTAATAATAATAATAATTAATTACATTTATAAGAGCACTATTAAAATTTTTGGGGGATCCTGAGCAGATCAACATTCTTCAGACCTTCATTTTTTTGTTTTCAGATATTATGTGATAGACACAGTTTGCTGGCCATGCTTTGGCTCATTTTGTTCTCATTATTGTTTGGCTGCTAATTAAGGAAAAAGAACAATTAAGGGGCCTGACTCTTCAAGAACAAGTCAATTAAAATTAATTCAAAAGAAGTTAATTAGCACCAAAATCAGGTCACTAATTAAGAAAAGGGTTACAATGAAAACCTGCAGCCACTGCAGACCCCCAGTACCGGAGTTGGGTCCCCTGATGTATATCAACACTCATTCAAACTAGGTCTGTTTATTGTTGATATTCTTATAAATTGTGTGACTTTGGTATATTAAAGAAAGTCAATAAAACTCCAGGGTCTATGGTGCAACTAAAATAACATTTTTGATTGATTTAAGAATATTTTATTCAATTTATTCTTAACTGGTAGCTTTCAATGAAAAGCTAGTGTACTATACACTAATTATTATACAGTAGTTTTTAATTTTATATATAAAATAAGGTAGCAGTGGGCTCCGGTAAAGACTGATGCTAATAGGTAAAGTCTTTGTCCCAACGTCCGCCACACCCTCTCAGATCCTGCAAAGGGATGCAGTAGAGTATGTACGCCTGATGAGCCCAAATAAGGGCGAAACACGTGTCGCGTACTCTTTGCATTATTTGACAGTAAACTATATAACATTCTATGATCTGCTTCTCGTGACTGAGAGGGCGTGGCAGATGTTTGCCGACTTGCAGACTAACCACATGCGTTACCTGGTAGGTAACCACCCATACAATCAGATCGGGTTTCAGACTACGAATGCTATGAACATACATATGTATACATGTATATGAGGTGTTTTTAAGTGAAAATTTCACTTGTATTCTGAAAAGAGTCAATCTGCAGGCAAATTATGATTAAGTTTAATTTGGAGAGTAGATGCTTCTGAACTGGTCCATCATTTGTAATATCTCATTTATCCTATGAACACCCAGGCGAGTAAGGTAATGAAAAAGTATAAAAGCACAATTCTGAGGAGGCTGCTTAGTATTGTTAACAAAGGGCCTCCTATGCTAAAATAAAAAACCTTCAGCCTTGGTTTAAATACTATGAATAATGAGTCTTCAGTAATAAACACCTTGCATGAAAGACACAAGCGTATATTCTGCCTAACTATACTGTATATAATGTATATAATATTAATTATATACACTTCCCCCAAAAATTAAGGGAACATTTATTTATCACAGAATTAACACCAAGTCAGTTAAGCTTCTAGGATATCAGTCTGACTTAGGAAGCATAAGCGATTGAGAATCAACTTCACCTGCTTTGGTGCAAATAAAAGTGACAACATGTTCATTGGAGAGGTACTAGCAAGACATCCCCAAAAATGGAATGGTTTTGCTGGTGTTGGCCACAAACATTTGCTCTTTCCTTATCCTTCTTGACTTGTTATTCTATGAAATTGCTTTTTGCTAGTGTCCAGCTGATTCAGGTAGTCCAGCTCCTCCAGGATGGCACATCCGTACAAGAAGGTCTCAAGAGCATGGAGGAGAAACTAGGAGATCAGTCATTACACAATTAGAGCTGTGGAACTTGCAGGTCAGTCAATGCCATCAATGCCTTCATTATCAAGGAACTGCCTACACACTCTAGCCACATGAGACCGGGCATTGTCCTGCATCAGTGTTGTGATCCTAGATTTATATCTGTAGTAACTTCTGTCATGGTTGTAAATTGGATTGTGGCTGTGATTTCCAAAGCTTGACCGTGATTAAATGCACATTGTGCTTTTTAATTATTCAATTCTTTTTTGTAACATTTGATAAGCAAGAAACAGTTTATCAAAAGGCGTAAATGAATTGCTCTTCATGAGACTTACACCTCTGGACCTCGACAGATGCCTTGGAAAGACAATTTTGCAGTTTGGAAAACTCCGATGGCAGAATGGGAAGCAGATTTGCCTGCTCAAGCATTGCACCTCTTCACTCATGGTTACTTATGTTCCAAGCTTATTTTACAATATTTCCCTTTTTTATATGTGTGTGGACAGACCTGGGTTTGAAGCTGCGTCGTCCAAAACAAATGATTCTCACACTGTCAAAAATTAAATAGTCTGCCGTTGGCTGTAATTAATTAGCAAGTTTTTAATCTGTTAGGTAGCATGTCTTGACAGAGACACCTCTTAAAGAATGAATCACCAAACAGAAAAAAAGCAAGCAACTAAAATCTTTACTTACAGTGGTGTGCAAAAGTATTCAGTCCTCTTGAAAGTCACCATAATTTTCTGCATGACAAAAGATTTGTACATATTTCTATTCAGTATGTGACCTCTTATTCTGTAACAATACCTTTCCAAAATCAAAATAAACCATTTTCTGTAGATATTTAACTGAAGAAGAGAAACTCAAATGTTAGTGTTTGCATATGCATTCAAGCCCTACATATTAATACTTTGCCAAGAACCGTTTTGCTGCCATAACATCCTTCATTCTTTTGGGGTAAGTATGTACTAGTTTTACACATTGTTCAGGAGTGATTCTTCCCCATTCTTCTTAGCAGAATTTACAGAGATTGTCTAGGTTGGTGGAATAGTGCATCTGTATACAATAGCATGCTTGCATTTCATTTATTTAATCCCCTAATAATTAAAAATTTAAGTTATCAGCTAATATTTACTTGGTTGGTTTTGAGTAATTGAAAAGAGAGCAATTTAAAAGTTTATTAAACAGTATTAATTTATGATAAGTCAGAGAATTAAAATAAGTATGAGCCTGATATCTTAATGACAGATTAAAGAATTTGGCTGTGTATGTTAAAAAGAAACTAACCACTTCATATGTTTATGAAGCTGTATATATTTTGTATATTCTTGATGTAAAAATTGGAGTTCATACATTTGGTTGCTTGTTCAGCTGTAGAGATACCGTGTTTGTCTATGTTAGGTAATTATTCAGCTCTGTTTAAGAAGGTGAAAGTGGTTAAAATGTGAATTACTATAGAGAGCAGAATCTAATGGAGAAATACAATGTACAGACAACAAAATAATTCTTGATTATTTCTCTTTCATGTCTAGCTAAACACTGTGTATGCTTGTTTCTTAACATTTGTTTATTTTTTCTCATTATTTTTCATTTTCCCATTTTTATATAACATAACCAAATTTATTTAATGCAACTTTCATGATAGTAATATCAGATAAAATAAACTTCAATGTATTTTCATGTGTAAAGCGTACAGTGAAATTATTCTTCTGTGTCTTAATAACTTGCAATTGTGGAGAATTTTATAGAAATTGTTTTTCATTATATGCCATGGTTGAGTAGAACCTTGCTTTTGTTGGACTGTTTCATTTGCATCTCTTTTCACTGTAAGTAAATAATCAATAATGGCTAACCTTATTACTAAGGGATATTATTGTTAACCTAACAAGCGGAACAAATCGGGGAATAAATTTGGTCACATTTGTCATTCTCCTTAAAACAAATTAATAAAAAAAATACATTTCAAGGATATTAGTTACATTTTTCTAATATACGTCATTCCTGCAACAAGTACTTTTCTGGGCAAAAATCTAAAATATAAGGTGAACATGATTGTAGTTTACATTTACATCTATTTGCTTATCACATGCTTTTATCCTAAGTGACTTTCAAAACGGGTAAACAATCGAGTGACATTAAGCTAGGGCCTGTTTGTTCATCAAATAGGACAGGTAGCAAAACTTGATTGCTACAATGAAAACATGTAATAACTCATACATTTACAATTAAGAAATAAGTTACACTTAAAGAAATAACCAAAAATAAAGTATCACAGTGAATTTTTTTTCTTGTTTCAACTAGACAAATATTGACAAAACAGATGGGTCTTCAATCGCTTCCTAAATACATTGAAGGAGAAAGCAGTATGGATGGAGGTGGGCAGCCTGTTCTACCAACTCGGAACCACAAAAGAGTCTGGTTAGAAACTTGATGCCACCAGACACTATTCCCTGGCAGACTTGAGTTGGCGAAAAGAAGCATAGCACTTCATCAATGTCTCCATATACTCAGGTGTTGACCCATTGACTATTCTTTAGGCAAGCATCAGGGATTTGAACTTAATGTGTGCTGTAGCTGCGAAGTTGGTTTTATATTATTGTGTGGAGATTTTTTTTGTTTTAAATAGGATTTCAGTGTACATCTTATTTGTCAATATTTCTACAATCTAGAGAAAGGTGCAGTAGAAGGGTTCTGTAGATATAAAACTGATTAAATATACAGTAGTTCTGTTGTTCAACCGTCCATTTTTTTTTAATTCATTTATCTTGGTCAAGGGTGACCAAGCACAATGGCTGCAAGGCAGAAGCAAGTTTTGAGTAAGGCCATTTTATACTACCACCCATTCTGTTTTGTAGAGGGCCAGTTTAAAGTCAGTAGTTAACAGGAAGATCTTTGGCATATGGCATTAAAAGTAGAGAACCCAGAAAAAAAAACCACTAAATATTTCACCACTATGTCTTCCAAATAAAGTAATGGAACAAAAGCAGTAGTTTTTACAGTACTTGGAAAGATGATGATATAGGAAAAATATATAATGTTCAATGAGGACTACTTAAAGGATAAGTGGTATTTTTCAAGTCAAAGTTATTTCATCACAAAAAGGTTATGTATGTCTTTGCCATGCGAAGCTGTGTTCAGAAGTTAAGCACTTTCTATAAATTAAAAAAATATATATCCTGCCCACACTGGTGCTTTACAGTACAGGGTGTGGGACAGGGAAATAAAACTTAAGCCTGCCAATTACATCCATTTTTCAAGTCAAAACAGCTGGCCTTTAGGAGGTATTTAAATGATCAATAGCAGAGGCTACTCCATGAATAACTTGGGTAAGATATTCGAAAGACATAAAAATACTAGCATTATTATAGTTTAAATGGCTTGAGAAATTGACACTTTTCTTACTTTGACAAATAAAATGAACAAAACCAATTTGGTGGTGCAGTGTCAATTAACACTGCCAAACCATCTGAGCTGTGTTTCACTCAATTTGAAAAAGTATTTTTTTCTTATTTCTGATAAGATTGTTAATGTAAAAAAACCTTACTGGGTAATGCTCTAATATCTTAATACAGCCTCATTTAATGTTTTGGAAGAGCATAGTTTTGTCAAAGTGTTAGGGCAGACTGAAATAGTAATTGTTATTTGTGTTTATACTGCTTTGTCCAAATATTGTATTTAAACTATAGTCTTTTGTTATAGTGCTTACACGGTGCTCATCTATAGGTCAACCCACTACAGAATAATCACTAACTTGCACAGGATTATAGCTAATATTAGGACTAAAACTATGTAGTCAATAAAAACAAATTAGTTTTATGGTATTGTCTCAAAGCACCTGAATGCAGTGAGACCAGCTATGTTATATGGGTTGGAGACAGTGGCGCTGACAAAAAAGACGGGAGACAGAGTTGAAGGTAGCTGAGTTAAAAATGTTAAGATTTGCATTGGATGTGACGAGGATGGCCAGGATTAGAAATATGAGTACATTAGAGGGTCGGCTCAGGTTGGATGGTTGGAAGACAAAGTCAGAAATGTGAGAGTGCATTGGTTTGGGCAACGGCAGAGTAGAGATACTGGGTATATTGGCAGAAGAATGTTGAGAATGGAGTTCCCAGGTAAGAGGAAAAGAGGAAGGCCTAATAGAGGGTTTATGGATGTGGTGAGAGAGGACAACAGAGCAGGGGTGTAACAGAGCAAGATCCAGAGAATAGGAAGATATGGAAAAAGATGATCTGCTGTGGCGAACCCTAACAGGAGCAGCTGGGAGAAGTAGTAATGGGTGAATAAATTAACTTTTTATTGGTCAGGAAAATTCAAGATATATCTGTGGAAGGACTGTGACCACTGCAGCACAGAAGATCCACCAGTCCATTCTGGCACATAGTAGTATTTATATACTTCCAAAACAGCATATTTGTCTAAGAGACTGATCTTCTACATCTCATGGCAAAACAAATATATTTGTATTTTCCATGTTTTGTATACAGTAGTAACCTTATTTTCCCCAGTGAATATTGTATTCAGATGTCACCTTCAGATAGTAAGACTGGCTGTTCAGGAGGCACTCTTACATATAACTGTACACATATACCTAGTGCAAACCTAGATAGATTGGCAAAGTTTAAGTCGTGCACAATTTTCCACATATCAGGGTTATGTCGAGTCAGTTTTTGGCAGGAGTCCAGGTCAGGTGAAATAATATTTTAAGTAAGATGAGTGAGGCCAGGTTTAGGTTTTTTGTTCCTTATCAGTGCTCTGCTTTACAGATTTGGTAAAAAGCAAATTATTTCAGTAAATCTAGAATGTTATGAAAGCATAGTCGACAGATTTTCTCAGGGTGGACATGGGTCAGGTTATATTGTAAACACAAGTTTTTCTGGATCAAACTAATAAAAGTATTAGCATTTGGTTTAACACTAGAATTACCAGAGTCTACGAAAAAACTCGTAGATCCGGCCCACCTTAAAACCGTTCTCGCCTCTCTTTTGTCTTCTAAATGTACCGATTAAGACAAGCAGCAAGCAGCCGGCTATTCCATCCCCCACCGTCACAGAACGTTCACTAAGTTTTCCCAGCTCATGCCTTGTTTGATTATCTGGGAGTGACTGAACTGCTGTTCGCTTCCCGGATCCTCCCTGCGTGGAGTTTGCATGTTCTCCCCGTGTCTGCGTGGGTTTCTTCCGGGCGCTCCGGTTTCCTCCCACAGTCCAAAGACATGCAGGTTAGGTGGATTGGCGATTCTAAATTGGCCCTAGTGTGTGCTTGGTGTGTTTCTGTGTGTCCTGCAGTGGGTTGACACCCTGACCGGGATTGGTTCCTGCCTTGTGCCCTGTGTTGGCTGGGATTGGCTCCAGCAGACCCCCGTGACCCTGTGTTCAGATTCAGCGGGTTGGAAAATGGATGGATGGATGGACTGAACTGCTGGAGTTTTACAGTGGAAATAATAAATCGTTATTTGGAACACACGCATTTCATTTGTGTTCCGTTTCTACAGTAATCTGTGTAAACACATTGTTAAAACAGAAACTTTTTCATATTGTAGTAATAAATGTTACAAAATGTAGGCATAAACTATAGAATGTGTGAAGCCTGACGTCCAAACATCAAATAAACACTTTCACAAAAGGTTCAAGGATGATGTAACACCTTCCGTGGCGTAACGCTAAGATTTGCAGAATCCGAGCACAGCAGCCTTGCCGTGCCTTAGAGACCCGAGTTCGATTCCCTGCTGGGGAGGAAGTGGTTTTTTTTTCTTCTTTGTAACCTCAAACGGACATAAAATTTATAAATTGGTATGCACTGTAAATCGTTAAGTTTAAAATGTCGATCGCAGTTATTTATGTTGATTAATTCATGCTTTTTTACTTAGAGTCAGAACAGGAGCTTATTCAGCTTCTGATCTGACTCTAACAGCGCCACAGTATAAATTCACACCCGATCTGACGCTGTTCGTTTTCAAATAATATTGCATTACTTCGACGATGTTTTCTGATTGGTACTATTTGCATCATAAAATGATTTCATCAAAACATCACATATATTTGTCTTTCTTTTTTTAAAATGTGCGTTGATCACCGCCAGCGTGTTGTAGCACATAGCAACTGGCCAACTGCATGTTCTTGCGCGCACTGAATAAGCGCTCTGAATAAGACAGCACTGAATGCAATCATCAGTTTCAAATGTTAACATTTCACACATATGCAAGGATCATCTTTCTTACTTTTACAACGTGTGTACCTGTTACAATGTACTCACTTCTCCCTATGCTGTGGTTTCTATTACACACCTGAAAGAAAGACAATATATGTGAAAACATCATCGCACTAATGCAATATTATTTGAAAACAAACAGCGTCAGATCGGGTGTGAATTTATGCTGGAACTGGAAATTCTCTGATGTGGAATCAGTTCTGTATGGTTGTGGGTGTGAGTGGTGGACATAACTGGGAATTACTGTGAATGTGCATGGTGTTTTGAGATAATGAATAGAGCTGGAAATTACAGGTGCTTGTTCAGTGTAATAGGAACCATAGCACAGAAGTGTGTACACTGCAACAAGTACACGTCGTAAATGTAGGAAGGGAGCTCCTTGGGTGAGCTATAGCGCGTCTTTATGTGAAAACAGCAGTGTCAGATGGGGAGTGTCTGATGATTGCATATAGCGCTGAAGTTACTGCTTTCCTCTGCATGTCCTGGAGTACAAAAGAAACCGCAACATGTGGGGACTGGCAACATTAGAGGAAAAAAACACGCGGTCGTATGTATCGTGATACACTGCAGAGCTATAGCACATCTTTATGTGAAAACCGCTTCGACAGATGGGGTAGGGAAGGATCCTGAACGCGACTGAGAGAATGAAAAGTGAATTAAAAAAAACAAAAAAAAAAACTGACCTTTACAAATATCATAAATTACACCGGCTGTTACAGACAAATCAAATGTATCTTTTTATTCTAAAATAGTAAAAATAAGAGCAGTTCACTTCTCAAAAGGGAGTCTTGCAGGATCAAACTCATGACCTCTTGATTCCCAGTCAGTAACTGATACTGTTGCGCCATGGCAGCAAACTTAGTAAATGAGTGTCAATGTTGCACACTAAGGCGGCTTTTTTTTTCGGCAGTTATATTTTTGAATAAAAGTGCACTTGTTCTGTTATATTTGTACCTTTCGTGAAAGTGTTTCTTTGATATTTGGAATTCAGGCTTCATACATTATATAGTTTATGCCTACATTTTGTCATTTACTACTAGAATATGAAAAATGTTTGTTTTAAAAATGTGTTTACACAGATTGCCATAGAAATGGAACACACATGAAATGCGTGTATTCCAATAACGATCTATTATTTCCACTCTAAAACTCCACTTCACTCCCAGATAATCAATCAAGACATGAGCTGGGAGAAGTTTGTGCACGTTCTAAGTCGGTGGGGGGATGGAATAGCCGGCTGCTTGGAGCTTGTTTTTATCTACACATTTAGAAGACAAAAGACGATGGCGGAGAGGTGTGAACAGATTTAAGAAGCGATTTAAGGTGGGACAGATCTACGAGTTTTTTCGTAGGCTCTGGTAATTCTAGTGGTGGACTTGACACTGTGTTTAGAAGTGGAATAGATGTTAGCACTCCATAGTTCTAAACTGAATATGTTTGTTAGAAAATCAATCAATGTTTGTTTGCCTCTAGTAGCTAAGGCACTTGATGGTAAACCACAAAGGTTCTGGTTAAGTCCTTCCGAACGGCCCACCTTGTGGCTGTCTGTGTGTGTGTCACTTAACCTGCCAGGACCTTTTGAAAAGCATGATTGGTAACAAGTGTTTTTTGTCTAAATAAAAAATTGAGCGTTTCTTACTTTTTTTTTTTTTAAATGGATCATCTGCCTTAGGATATTGTTGGTAGTGAATTCAATTTGTAAAGTTTAAGTAAAAAATATTTTAAATTAAAATACTTTCAGACTGTTTTGTTTAAATTAAAAAAATTACCACGATAGTACCCCAAGGTGTTTTTTTTTCTTTTTTTTTGGTGTTGAAATAAGTTAAATGGTTTACTGACACACCCCTGGCCTTTGGAATAGTGCTTTGGTGGTTCCATTTCAACTGTAGACCTGACCCAGAAACAGCAAACTCATTTTGAAGGCTCTCTCTGTTTTTAGTCGTTATCACTGGCTCGCTTTGTCACTCTGAATGACATTTGAAAGTACTGTACATCTCATTCAGTGTAGTGTTGCTGAATGGTGACGTGTTGTACGTTATGTTGGTCTGGCTATAATTTCATTGTATCCGTTACACATGACAATACCACCATGACTCATACTAACACCCATCTCTTTACAGGCCCACTATTGTATTATTGTCTTCATGTTTCCTTTAATGTGCTGTGCTGTGGAATATTGAACTGCTTTGGGTGGGGGGAACATCTTGTGCACTTTCCCTAATTGGTGCTTTTTAAAATTTTTTAAAGTTTGCTTCTTTTCTTCATGTTGAGGTTGTCCTTGGGAGATGTACTTTTTAAAAAAAAAAAAAAAGATCAGTACTTTATTTTTAGAGTGTGGGATTCAATTAATTTAATGTGAAGAAATGTAATGACATGAATACTGATTTTTATATCTGCTGCAGTTTGTTACCAAGAAACCCTAATGTTATCCCAGTGATATTCAGCATCATGATAATGTAACACTGGTTAAAACACACATTTCTGTTTTCCATTTATTTATGCAAGTTGGCCACTGTTGCCACCTAAAGCAGTACTTGTGGACCTACAGTACCTCATAACTGCATAGGTTTATAATGGTTTCTTAACAATATGCCAAAATCGGATATTGATGCAGAGCACTGGTTTGATTTCTTAATAGAAAATATGCATAACTATTAAATTGTTGCGACACTTAATTTTTAATTACAACCACTAACCCTTGATATGGTCTGAATCTTGCCAGTCCCAAGCAGTAGTGAATTATATTTTTTTCCAGTAAGTAACAGCTACTTTTGCAAGTCAACTTATAATATCTGTATCAACTACTGGAAGTCTCAAGCAATCAAATGTGTTTTTCAATTTTGCCAAGTTCTGTTTCTCTGTCTTTTCCTTACTTGAAAAGCTTGAAATACGATTACTTACTGTAAAAACAACTCCATATGTGTTTGTAAATCAACTTCTAAAGGAAGAAAAAAAATAACCTTGTGAAATTGTACTGTATATGTAAGATAAGCAAGGCTCATATCAGAGGAGTCACAGGCAGGTCCAAATCTCAAACCCGAGAGCCAGGGTTTTTAAATAATACCGTGATGACCTTGTAGCTCATTCACACTGCCTCTTACTAAACCATGGTCATTTGTACTACCTTCCTGCTGATTCCACCTTAGGCTCAGCATTTGACCACTATTTCTCCTTTGTTACTTTTATCCTGACCCCCTTGCTTGTCGAAATAGTTGTTGGCGCATTAAGATTCACTACCATCTTTGAGGCTGTGTCTCACTAACATTTTCCTCTGGAAAGCAGACACTTTTTTTAGATAAAGGAACATGAGATGAACATACAACAAGTTCAGTGATGGAGTTCATCACATCTTTGTATTAACCTAGGACAGGAGTCTCATATAATTGCTTTTTTTATGGGCCAGGAGTAAACAGTTGGCTGTTCCACATTTTATATTGTAGTTTTAGAACCACTAAACAACATGGAAACAGTAACACAGCTGAAATTGAGAGCATCAAAAAGCTGTTAAGTATATCATTGTGTTTTTTTCCCAAGTATCTAGTCTGTATATTTTTTACAGATATTTAAATGGCATTCATTACATTAAGAGCAGTTACACAGTGCTACATCTGTAGAATGTTTATGCAACCCTCCGTTCTTTTTCCAGGTGGAAATAATTTAATCACTTAAATACATTGTGTGTTTGTATCGCTTGATTGTATTATATGTAATTCATGAATACATATTTAGTAACAGGAGTGGGCACTCTAATTGTGACCCTCCTTGCCCAGTCAGAATGGTTCCATGAAGGCCAAAACTAACCAAATAATTTATTATTTCATTTAAAATAAACAAATCCTGAAGACGTTTTGAGTCTGGCTGAACAGGTGATTAACCTCTGTCAACCTGGTGGCTTGTCTCATTTTCTCAAAATACTAGTAAAACAGTGCTTTTCACAAACACAGATTCTGGCTTTTGCTGTTCTCTTTGGTGAACCCATTTCCCACCTCTCAGGTGTTGAAAAACACCTCTGGCTTGAGGTAGCTTTAAACCTTGTCCTATGTTATATTTAAACCAAGCCCAGGAACGTTTTATACGGCAGGTGGGGGAAGGAATTACCTCTGCTAGTGGACTCCAGGCTCCAACTTTTTGTAACTGTCCCAGTCTCCCTTTACTCCCAATTTTTCCATAGCCTTCTAAGGCTGCCTAC
>NC_041395.2:184076748-184079248 GCF_900747795.2 Erpetoichthys calabaricus
GCCCGGAGGAAACCCACGCAGACACGGGGAGAACATGCAAACTCCACGCAGGGAGGACCCGGGAAGCGAACCCGGGTCCCCAGGTCTCCCAACTGCGAGGCAGCAGCGCTACCCACTGCGCCACCGTGCCGCCCATGTGTATATATATATGTGTATATATATATATCTATAATAATAAAAGGCAAAGCCCTCACTGACTGACTGACTCACTCACTGACTCACTCATCACTAATTCTCCAACTTCCCGTGTAGGTGGAAGGCTGAAATTTGGCAGGCTCATTCCTTACAGCTTACTTACAAAAGTTAGGCAGGTTTCATTTCGAAATTCAAAGCGTAATGGTCATAACTGGAACATATTTTTTGTCCATACACTGTAATGGAGGAGGCGGAGTCACGTATCGCGTCATCACACCTCCTACGTAATCACGTGAACTAAAAACAAGGAAGACATTTACAGCACGAGTCACACGCGGGAACGAAGGTAAATGACGTTAATTTTTGACTGTCTTTTAATACTGTGTGAGCATACATATTAACACATGTGCAATTAAACGTGTGCATTTACGGGGTGATTTCTCAGGCTTAAAAGCTTGCCTTTTACTAAAAAGCTAAATGCAAAACTATTTTCAATCAGTTTATTGAAACGCTCCCGTTAAGGATTGCAATAATATATTCGCGAGATAAAACAACGAAGTAGGGGGAAATGGAGGAACAGCCGCAAACAGCGAAGAGCAAAAAATTAATTAAACAATTGAGAACGGAGCGAGTTAAGCATACAAGCATGTTCATAAGGGAAACAAAGCACGGTGTAAAACGTAAGTTTAAATTAAGTTAATAGAAACGCTCCCGCTGCGGATTGCAATAACATATTCGCGAGATAAAAGTTTAATGAGAAGACACGAGGTATAAACGAAGCACACGCCGTGGCGCAACGTTAGGGGCAACAGTTTCAACCATTCTATGATCTGCTTCTCGCAACTGAAAGACGGCACATTGCGGATGTTAGCCGACTTGATGACCGCAACGTTAGGGGCTTCAACTATGCCGCTGACGCCACATCTCAGTGCCAACACTTTGCAGACTGTACTTAAAAGACACGCCCTCCTCACTGGACAGTTAAAAACACCAATCAAACTAACGATGACATCAAGTATTACCCAATCAAAAGTAGGAAAGGAGGTATCTTCATAAAATGCGTGTGGGATGATTTGCATGAGACGCTGCTTTAAAAAAAAAATGATAAAAAAAATACGGGATAAATCCCGTCCAGTGTTGATTCAAAACGGGACGCGCAATTACCATATTCGCCCCTGCGAAGCGCGGTGATTTTGCTATATATATTAAACTATTTCAACCATTGTATGATCTGCTTCTCGCAACTGAAAGAGGGCACCGTGGCAGAAGTTAGCCGACTTGCTCACCAACCACAAGCGTTACCTGGTAGGTAACCACCCATACAATCAGATTGTGAATCAGACTACGAATGCCTGCAATGTAATTACCCCGATCTACATGCTGTCAAATGAACGAACCACACGCCGTGGCACAACGTTAGGGGCTTCGCCTCTACATCCGAGGATCGATTCCCGTATGTGTACTCCTGACTGTGTACTCCTGATGACCCACAATTACGGCGAAACACGTGTCGCATACTATGCATCTTCAAAGCACGGTGTAAACAGTAAGTTTAAATTAAGTTTATACAAACGCTTCCGCTGCCGTTTGCAATACCATATTAGATGACTTTGTAACAGAGTTAAAATTGCTGGAGCGATACATTTTTAACTGCCGGGTCATATCGCGTGTTCTTGGGTAGGTACACCAAAAAATGTATACATTTATGCATGTAATGGGCAAACAAAAAATGTACTATACCCGAAAGCACTACAGTAGTACTCAATGTATCTTTACTTCTTAAATGTTAATGTTTTACTGTTTAATAATTTATACGCTTCTTATATGTTATTCAGATTCTTTTATCAAAATACCAGTAACAGCGCACTGCACGATAACGTGGAGTGAATACACTTGACATGACCATTCATAGTATTTATCCTCTTTCTCTGTACGTTTACCATTCGTTTGCTCAGAGGTTGATGCGCTTGCTGCTTAATGAGCAGCTCTTCACCCTAGCGTCCCGCTGCTTCTCTTCTTTCGTCGGCATCTTTTCCCGTTAAAACTGATTTTTTTTAAAACTTAATATGTTTTCTTTAATTTTTCAGTTAAGCTGGCACTTAAGTCTTCAATCTGCCTCAAGAATGATTAGCAAAGGTGGTAGACAATGAAAACGTCAGCCGTACGCATCTGCCACGCACGCACTGGTGCGCGCAGCTGTGAGTTGATTCTACAATAAAATAAAATAAAGATAAAAAGAGTAATAACTTGCAGCACTGCTATTCAATTACACTTGCCTAACGCCTCTCCTAAGGGGAAATACTGTGGGATCTGGGCATCCATCAAAGCAGCAATCACAAGCCCGATTAGAAAGCGGGAAGTTGTG